>NC_089848.1:85009909-85089909 GCF_035609145.1 Eleutherodactylus coqui
TTCAGGGGTCCGCCTATGCACTTGCTACTAAAAGGCTTGAGGGGTTCGCCTATACTCTTGCTTCAGAAAAGTTTCAAGGGTTCGCCTATACTCTTGCAACAGAAAAGTTTCATGGGTCAGCCTATACACTTGCTACTAAAAGGTTTGAAGGGTTCGCCTATACTCTTGCTATAGAAATATTTTGGGGTTCGCCTATACTCTTGCTACTAAGAGGTTTGGGGGGTTCGCCTATACTCTTGCAACAGAAAAGTTTCAGGGGTTCAAATATTCTCTTGCTACAGAAATGTTTCGGGGGTTTGTCTATACTCTTGCAACAGAAAGGTTTCAGGGGTCCGCCTATACACTAGCTACTAAAAGGTTGGAGGGGTCCGCCTATACACTTGCTACTAAGAGGTTTGGGGAGTTCGCCTATACTCTTGCAACAGAAAAGTTTCAGGGGTCCGCCTATACACTTGCTACTAAAAGGTTGGAGTGGTCCGCCTATACACTTGCTACTAAGAGGTTTAGGGGGTTCGCCTATACTCTTGCAACAGAAAAGTTTCAGGAGTTTGAATATTCTCTTGCTACAGGAATGTGTCAGGGGTCCACCTATACTGTGGGTGCACAAAGGTTTTCCATAGTGGTGTTCAACTGTCTGGCACAAAAACACTGAATGATTTGGGCAGAAGTGTGCGCCAAGGTCCTTAGCTTGGTGAAACTCTGCCATGTGCGGGCACTCTGATTTTTTCATGTGTAATACTGTCTTTGAGTTTCATGGGCTCGCCTATGCTGTGGGTGCACAAAGATTTCCCATTGCGGTGTCTTAGCTATCTGGCACAAATACACTGAATGACTTGGGTAGGGCACAGATGGCTTTCCCATCACGTTTTTCAGCTATCTGACATCTACACAGAATAAAGTGTGTGGGGACACATGGATTTCCAATAACTATGTAACTCACGACACCTTGGGTCACACAAGCTGGAGGTTGGGACCAAGCCTGACCTAGGGCCCGCTGACATGCATCCCACACAGAGTATTGTGGGCCCTACCTCGGTCATGGTTTCCCGGGCTTATTATTCCACCTCCTCCTCCTCCTGCTTGGGGTCTGGGGATCTGCGCTGGTTGACATATATTTGCTCTCGTGTTACCACAGTTATCTGAGACACAGGTTTGGACCAATTAAAAGAAGCGTAGCTGAATTAAGGAAACGTTCACAGCTGTACTAGCATCCGAGTCCGCCATATGCCCATGATTGCTGAGGGTGTGTGCAGATGCCGAGGTCTTGGGCGGGGTGAAATTCTGCCATGTTTGGGCACTGTAATTTCTTCCTGTTTAATACTTTCCTTGGGTTTCATGGGCTTTCCTATGCTGTGGGTGCACAAAGATTTCCCATTGCTGTGTTTTAGCTATCTGGCACAAATACACTGAATGACTTTGGTAGGGCGCAGAAGGCTTTCCCATTGCGGTGTTCAGCTATCTGACACCTACACAGAATGAAGTGTGTGGGGACACATGGATTTCCTATAGCTATTTAACTCATGGCACCTTGGGTCACACAAGGTGGAGGCTGGGACCGAGCCTGACCCTGGGCCCGTTGACGTGCTTCCCACACAGCGTATTGTGGGTCCAACCTCGGTCATGGTTTCTCGGGCTTATTATGCCACCTCCTCTTCCTGCTTGGGTTGTGGGGATCAGCACTGGGTGACATGTATTATCTCTTGTGCTACAAATTACCACAGTTATCTGAGATACTGGATTGGAGCATTCACAGGAAGCGTTAGTGATTTAATGAGACTCTTACAGGGTCACTGTATACCTGTGGCGGCTACTTTTGCGACACCTCTTGCTTCAAACCCGTTTGCGGGTCCTGACAATTCTGTGACGGAGGTGGCATGGGATTGGAATAATGATTGTACGTCAATTTATCATAAATTCTCATCAGCATTGTGGGCTATCGTCCACACTTTCAAAGAGGGTCGCTGCCTGGCCCTGCCAACCCTCTGCAGTGTGTGTCTCCAGTTCCTCCTCATCCAGTACGCACTTATAAATAGACATGGGTGGGTGGCTATGAAGCAAGTGTGTGGCATGAGGCCAGCTGAACGCTGCGCAGGGTCGTGCGGAGGGTTGGACAGCAATGCCAGCATGTAACCCAGGAGAAGAGGCAGCGGTGTCACTTGCAGGTGGTGATTGTCCTTGGTTGCAGGTAGTGTGGTGCTTAGCTAAGATGTGCTAGCGCATGTGCCTTGCTAATGAGTCTGTCCCAAGTAAATTGTTAGGGGGGTGACGGCCAGGCTCTTGCCCCCAATGTGGCTTCATGGTGTTACCTGGGAGCCTCAGATGCACCCATGCATGCTGCCCCTGCCATTCCCTATCCGTTTCTGTGGTGTTTCCATGACTTTCTGATGTTTTCAGGTGTTTCACACAACCTCCCCCATGCAGAGCATCGGTCCCATAGAAAAATGCTCGAGTTGCCCATTGACTTCAATGGGGTTCGTTACTCGAAACAAGCTCTCAAGCATTACGAAAAGTTCGACTCGAGTACCGAGCACCCGAGCATTTTGGTGCTCGCTCATCTCTAGTGGATACTACAATTCTTCCTTATGATGTTCTTCTTATGCTTCTTTTCATGTTTTACTTATACTCTTTTCCCTTCTAGCAAGTCCGCTAATCTTGTCCAACAATCCATGCACAGCGTACCCCATATTTACCACCACAACCGTCAGTCATTTTCCAGTCCCATACAGAAGCCCTGATGAATCTATAAACCAGTGAATTATTATTTCCCTGCACCAGAGTTTGTGACCTCCTGTCTCCATACCAATCACATTTGATGTCACTGAGTAGCCAGAGGTACTGATGGAAGTGAAGCTTACCATCCAGATTATCTCCACATGTGAGATTCAGGGCTGCCGGGGCAGTAAGAGAGCGTGTATAGAAGACTGACCGTTTTCTAGGACTTCTTAAGATTTCACCACAAGAACATGAATACCAAGCAATACTGTGGATGCCTATGACATCTGGAATTGTGGAATACCCAACTGTTATTGTGGATATGAGAGAGATCGGAAGGCAGCCAAATGTTATAACCAAACTCGCCATTGACCAGGTTTCTAGCATTTTTGCAAATTTTAAGAATTTAATCTTTTTTTCCTCCCTGGCCGTCTGTGTTCAGTGTGATCTGTTATTCTGTCATCATGAGAAACATGAGATTTTGGTGGACCCATTAAAGCGGTAGGGTTCTTTGACAAATATCTCATCTTCATGTAAAACGCAAAGGTACAGTCAAAATGGACAGTCAATTTAAACTGGTTGTCAGGACTGAATAGTTGTTTGTAGTCCTGAAAGCCCTTCTTGAATAGAGCATTTACCATGTGTTACATCTGTGTAAGGTGCAAAAACGGTGCCCTACACATATGCTACATATATCTGACTCGGATGTTTACTATAGTCCCCGAGAAACTAGTTTAGATGTATATATTTTTACAATAATGCAGGGAATATGAAACAGGTCAATAATAAGAATAGAAATATAGGAAAGAGAATGCTAACCCTAACTAAACTGGGGTGGCGGACCCAGCATAGAAGCAGGTTGTTTGCCTCAATAAGGGCGGCTCCATGTCAGGAACCTGGGGCAACTAGCCTGTCCCTAGATGGCTGATAGGAAAACAATATAATATTGATAGAAAGAACATTATTGGAGGCAAAACCAAGAGATGGTATAAAGCACCCAAAATAACTAGAAAAATCACAGTGACTTATCTAACAGAAGACTGCAGCAACTCCAGATACTGATTGGCAGGTTAATAACTTGTGCTCATGGGCAAGAATAAATAGAGTGGTTGATTGGTCATCTAGGGGAGTCACCCTTCCTGTCGACCAATTAGCCCATATACAACAGGGAGATGTGCACATGTTGGCCCCTTGCCCCAAATTCATGTACCGATGCGGCAACTACACGGGCTGGGGTTGACACTGTAATGTCATCCTGAACTCACCTCCAGACCGCGGCCAGTACACCGCAGCACCATGACTCTCATGCTCTTTGTAAATGGCTGCAACGGTAGCCTGAGACCCCATCATACTGTACTGATTCCTATAATTAAGCATCTCTACAGGCTACTCTATCATTAGCATAGTCACCTGGGCCCTTGAGCCTTAAAGGGCCCATGAGGTCTTTCTTCCCCATATAAGGACTATTGCATCTGGCCTCTGGTGACAGCATATCATCTTCTGTAACTGCTGCTACTCAAATCATATCCACTTTGATGCTATTGAGAATCCACAGCATTTCTGTCCCTTATCGATGTACCATTAAAAGGTTAAGTCTCCCTTTTAAAGACAATGGTTCATTAACCAAATAGAATGCATTGGCTCTCCTGTTTGGAATATGGATCTGAGAAGGTAGGAAATATTCTCCATGAAGTTTCTCAACTTAAACAAGTCATGAAAAGCAGAAGTCATACATCAAATGTTACGTGCCGGAGTGAAAGGCAGCAAAGATAAATTTTAAAATGAATGTAATGGAGTTTGTAAATATATTTCCGCAGATATCTGGCCCTACAGCCCGGCCACGGGAGAATGTTTGATGGCCTTACAATGAGCATATCAGTCAACCACATCAGATAATCTAGGGATCTTTATATTAAATGCATAATGCATAGGCTAACCCCTGCCTGTGCTGAATTTTAATAAAATATGTAAAATAGATTAAACAAACCAATTTCTTATGCCATATATTAGTAGGGCAGTTAATATAACAAAGAACCTTTCCACCTGAATGCAGAATGAATTTCTAAGGTCTATAGAAGTATATTGGGTACTCAACCATTCTTCTGTAGTGGTTTATACAGAGGTGTTTCAACATAAAATAGTATGGAAGACTGGTAATTGGTTCCAAAGCTCCAAAACGTCATACAAAAGTAATACAAAATGTAGATTAAAGAAAATTTAGCAGGTAAGTAATACAAATAAAGCAATTCCTTACATATAATAGTCAGAAAGAGCTGCTGGAAGCTTCGAGGTCCTATAGAAAAAGGGGCACATTTACTAATATGGCCTAACATTTAAGTAGTTTAAACTAAAACAGTCTTAAGATGCACCACATTTATCATAGTTGGATAGTAAATCTGTTACATTTTATGATTGTCAAGTCTAAGGGGGAAATTTACAAAGCCCAGCATTTCCAACGCCAGTCTTAGTATAATTTCCCCAGATGCACAATGCACCTAATACATCAAGGGGTGCACACCTCTTCATGTATTGGGCACATCTAGGCACCTCTGTGCGCCTACCCAGAAATGTATGTCAGGTCCGACCAGTTTCGGGTGTAAATTATACATAAATCTGCCCCCTCCCATAAAGCCACACCGACTTTTAATGAAAGTAGTGAGGCTGGTGGTAAAAGCCAAAAAAGTCTCAGATTTCAACACAAATCCACACTTGCGCAAAAATGTTTGACTTTTTTAAGCCAAAACCTGGCGTCAAGGTTTAAATGAATGTCCTCCTAAATTGATACTAGTTGGCTTAGTTTATGTCAAAAATTGTGGCAAAATTTTGATACAATTTTGGGCCATACACAGAGTAAATGTAAAACAGTTTCTTGGCACATTTTGTACCAGAAAACTGTCATATTTTGAATAGTAAATAGGTCCTTTCTGTACCAAGAACCAACATGGATCTGCCCTCACCTGGTGCCTAAATGATCAGTGCATCCTGGCACAGGTGACGAGCAGTACAGGTCATGTAGTACCGGACTGTACTGTAGAGAGGCGCTATTAAATAGCCAATCAGTGCCTGCATTTCAACAATAGAGGGGTTTTACTAGTGAAATATCTATGGTGATTGGCTGCATCTACCAGCAAAGAATTGGTGCCGCACATCTAGACTGCTCTGTGACATTGTATATTGAATCTGGTTTCAAGTTACAGAGGTGCAGAAAAGCCCAAAAGACCATCATATGTGGAAAATATTGTATTCTGAGGCCAATATAACTTCTGGAACTACTGTACGTCAAGTAAAAAGAATTGGACTTATCATAGATCGAGCCCTGTAATTGATGTGTGGCTCCCTAGACATGATTTACTGAAGCAGCATCCAAGCAGGCACTAGCTGTTATAGGGGAGACCTCGGGGGAAAGCAAGATGGATGTCAGCGGTTCCTCCACAGTCCCTCCCCATAATGACTGTGTTGGGCCTAGCTCAGTTGCACACAGGGTCAATGTCAAATTAACAATGAAGGTGTTCAATAATGAAATGTCATGTGTTGCCACCCAAATGAATGGTGGTCAAATAATTGAGGCGAGTCCACTTAGATTTTGTGGTAAACCGAAGGTACACAGTTTACTTAATGCTTACTGAACAAATGAGCAAATACAGTTTACTGTTTGCAGACTTCAGTTAGCATCCACTTTAACAAGCATTTCAGCAAGATGAATAGCACATTTCCTTTTCTTCAACGCTCTCTCTCCTTTAGTTACCAGAGATGAACTCACCAGTCTCAGTTATCTGGGAATTTTCCTTAAAAATTACTTTGTAAAAATTTATTAAGACCCAACCGCCAGTACTGTTACTGACTTTAGATTCCCAGGAGCATATCATGCTCACTGTTGTGGAGACTGTAATTAGATCCTCTCTCCTATTCTGTGCTGATTCTGGTTAGTTTTCTCTCCACTCTGTTCTGATGAGCTTGTTAAGTCCAGCAGCAATGCACTGCACCTCCTCACTCGTCCACCTCAGGACAACAACTCCTCCTAACTACTCCACTTCCTGTAGTTTCCCACACTTCTCCTTCAGACCCTGACTCATTTCCTGCCTTACTCTGCTCACTTTCCTGGGCTTCTCACAACTCCGCCCCCCCCCCCCCCCTCAACCAATCAGGAAAATTAATGACAATCAGCCAATACAAAGCAAGCTGCAAGCTGTTGCTGGGCAGAATAGGTTTAACTCGTGCATTTAGGGGAAAGACAGGGTCTCTCCCCCATATGATACTGTCTATCGCTCCTGAGGAGCTCATGGACAGGTTTACACACCTCTGAGTGTCTGACTACCCTGTAGTACCCTCTGGGCCACTACAGTAGTGTGACAGAATGATACTGATATTGTTTTTATATCAACTTTCTTTTCTTCCCACTCTTCTCTTCTGCCATCCTCTTCCTTCATCTATTCCATTTCCTCTCATTATCCTTTCTTGTTCTTCTCTTTCCCCTTGATCTCCTAACTTTCTTTTCTTCTCCTTCTTATTCCCCTCTTTTTCATCTCATTCTTGGTTGTTGTAACAGTGAAAGCAGATGATACATCATATACTAGCATGTGAAGGAAAAAGAGGATATGCAGTTAACGGATATTGTTACTCACATAGCTCCCATGCCACTATGCTGCTCTCGGTACAGAACAGCGAGCCGCGTCAGCTCTGTTTTATGACAGCCTGCTCTGATTATATCAGTTAGAGTCAGGTTTAAAAGGCCAGATCTAGCAGAATATAATTTCCTGTAAATTAAAGTTACCTTACAGAAGAAATTTTGTCCTGGAACCCAAGGATGGGGGGCTTATATTACCTTGTGCCATCTTTTACTTTCATATAGCCGCGAATTTCTTAGAAAAGTCTAAAAAGTGATGCTACCATCTTGAATCACCATAGCACCAGGTAATATAACCCCCCCCCCCCCCCCCTCCTTCCTGGTCACTTCAAAGGAGTTTTTTGGGCAAATACTATTCACGATCTATCCTCAGGGAGGGGAAGCTCCTAGTGGGAGCTCAGGATCTAAATGCATGTGATTAAAGGATTTTTCCAGGCAATTTAGGATAGTTCACCAATAGTCGATTGTCTAGGGTCTGCCGCTCAAGACTCAGTCATCATCAGAAAACACAGAGTACAGCGCAGAAGCAGATTGCTCTGACCCCCGTGTAGTGGTCAGTACTGGTAATTGCAGGCACAGTTCCTACTTATTTAATGGGCGCTGTGCCTGCAATTACCAGAATCGGCCACTACACAGAGGTCGGAGATTCAGCTTCTGCTTTGTACCTTGTGTATTTTGCTGGTGTCAAAACAGCTAATCAGTCTGGGTCCTAAGTGGTGGACCCTAGACAATCAATTATTGGTGACCTATCCTCAGGATAGCTCATCAATTATGTTTGCCCAGAAAAGCCTTTGAGGTACATTCTGTCTAGCTAGATAATCCATGGTTTTGACCCTGACCTTCTCCTTGAAGTTAGCCTTGCATATTCATTTCTCCTGCATCTTGCTCCTTCGGGTTAGTTGTCTGATCCTTCTTCCTGTTTCCAACCCCTTGACTTGTTTTCTGATTATGTTTTTGTCTCCTCATCTAACTTTCAAATCTGGATCACTTTCCAAATGAGAACTCCAGACTTAACATTGACTGAATTATGAACCATTCCAGACATTCTTAAAGTGCACCCGTCACCAATTGTGTTTACTCAGAGGATGACAAGCTGAGAATTCAACTTGGAAAAATTATACCGTAACCCGGGGGTTAAGGATCAAGAATGAGGAGACTCCGCAACTCAGATTCACCAGCACAAAACTGAATGTAGTTAAAGGTGCTGTGCTAACTTGCATAATCCTCCCCAGAATGCAGACCCCAGGACAAAATTCTGATCGCTCATGATAACGCTCTCCCCAATCAGCCATATTGCCTAGCGGAAGCCACAGCCAGCTACACATTTCCTCTACAGCCACACATTAACAGCTGTCCTGTAGTAGCAGAAGGTCCACCCCAATTGGAGTTGTTGTTATTGAGTGGCTCTCCATTCTGGGTCATGCAGATGATTCCTGACCTGGGAAAACCATTCTATGATGCACCTATGACCTAATAGGACACATGAACAGGGGTTGTGCACTTGATACAACCCCTTTAAAGGATTCACCTTTCTAGAAAAAAGTGTAACAGAGATGGAGTAGATAAAAGGAAGACGACAATAGAAATCTTATTACCTTACTTTCATTCATCTCCTCCTTTTTCTTCTTTTTCTTTACACTCTTCTCCTTGTTTTCCATTTCTCTTCACAGTCTTCTACTTTTCTTTCTACAATTTCTTTGTTTTCTTCTGTTCCTTACTTTACTTTGCTTTATCAAAATCTTCAAATTCTTAAAGGGGATGTACCAAGATAGACTTTTATCACCTTTCCTGAGAATAAACGGCCAGTTTCCCCCATCCTCCTCAATGTATCTCATTGCACGCCCTGTAATGAGGAGGAATCTTGAATGGAGCTATGGCTGCGCATGCATGGTGCCAATTCATTCATGTCCATGGGACTGATAGAGATAACCATTCACTTTGTACTCAACTATTTCTATCAGCCCCATTGAAATGAATGGAGCAGAGGTTGCGCATGTGTAGTCAACATTTCATTTAATTTGATGTCACTGTGAGTGGGAGAAGCAATCCTGCAGTAATGAGAAGAGGGGAACACAGGACTCCCATTCTTGGTATTGTGGGGGCCTCAGCAGTGAGAACCCAACCAATCAGACTATGGATAAGTGATAAAAGTTTATCTTAGTACAACCCCTTTTAAGACACAAATCATCTTGATACCTGTTTATAAAGAAGCGTCTATATCTATTTTCAGACATTTCATGTTTCGATGACATCCTGTAGAGTGTCATTCAAGCCTAATGATCCCACTTGGCCCCGTAACCTCAGACAATCAGCCTGTCTAATTTCCACTAGTCTGAGGGGATTAATGTAAGATTTCCTTGTCTATTACATCATACACCTTGGTATTTGATATAATTGTCTGGATCTTTGATTCATGGTCGGCTAATACTGTCCTTAAATGTCAATATAGGTCAGATCACCTGGGTAGCCTGTCTTGGAAATAATAAAGGTTGTCTTATAAGTTATACGACCTTTAGTGAATATCTTTCATCTTTACTGTCTTTACTTTAATGTCTAACAGTGAAACTTGGAAGGTCCTTGTTGAAACTAGGAAGTAGAACGTATTTTCTTAAAATGCTTACTATATATATAGTTCATGGAAAATCGTAAGAGGGTTTTTAATGGAAATTAATAGCCAGACCATTGACTGAATAGTTTTATAAGGAAATATAATATAAGTAGAGAAGTTGTCACCCCTCTTCCCCCACGCCCTTTGGCAGCACATACAAAGGGAATTAGCCAGTAGGGGGTGACAATTAATACAGAAGAGTGAGAATATGTAATGTACAGGGCTTACCGTAATAACCCTGATATTTTTGTTAAAGTGGCCCTTCTGAATACTACAGGTTTGTCAAAATCACCTCGATGGAACAAGCCTGTAATAGCCAGAATGACTGTGAAAAATAGTAAGATGTTCTGAGTACGAACCCGATTGTGTTCAGACGTAAATATTGAAGAGGCTGTGTTGCGTGCTAGTGTTGAGTGAACCAGTAGAACCCTGTTTAGGGTTGAACTTTGCTAAAAGTTCAGTTTGACACAAACCTGAGCCAAGTTTTTAGTAAAGTTCTACCTGAAACAGACTTCTACTAGTTTGGTTCGCCCAACACTAGTCTAGAACACTGGTGTATAATACTAAGAGCTATAAAAGCCCTGTATAGCACTTTTAGAGTGTTAAGCAGGGTTTTTAGGGTCCATGTGATGAATGTACAGCTTTGTGTAGTAACTAGAGATGAGCGAGCATTGTCCTTAGCGAGTACCTGCCCGCTCGGAAGAAATGATTCGGATGCCGGCGGGGGGCTGGGAGCGGCGGGGGAGAGCGGGGAGGATGGAGGGGAGATCTCTCTCTCCCTCTCTTCCCCCCGCTTCCCTCTGCTCACTCCCGCAACTCGCCACTCACCCGCACCGGCACCTGAATCTTTTCTTCCGAGCAGGCAGGTACTCGCTAAGGGCAATGCTCTCTCGAGTAATTGCCCTTAGCGAATATGCTCGCTCATCTCTAGTAGTAACGCATCGTGATGATGATGATTATCACACAACCAGGAAAAACTTTCCTCCTTTCGAAACAGACATTAAAGGGTTTCTTTGAATGACATTAAGTCGAGATCTTGAAAACTGTGAATAATTGATATAAAATATCTATTAGTAAAATTGACCCTAAAATATGACCCTATTGAAACAGGGGTAAATTTATTAAAACTGGCATTTGAAACGCATTTCTGCTGGCACATGATATTCCTAATATATGAAGAGATAGGTGTACCTTGGCTCTTCGGTGCGCCTACACTCCCCCTTCCAACAATCCACACCTCATTTTTGGGAAAATAGGGTGGAGAGCAAAAATTGCAAAATTTTAACACAAATAAGCCTCACATAACATTTTGTGACTTTTTAACGCTATAAGCTGGTGTAAGTCTTTATAAATGCCCCTCATTGTGCGCTTGTTCCAGATGTGCAGAGAGGTGCATGGTGACGTGTTGGTCACACTCCCCATTGATTTCAAAAGTAACTTGGCCTTGATGTTTCCATTTAAGCCCTCTATAGCCCCTCCTGACCCCTTAGTCCTCGAGGTAGCATGGTGGGAATCCTTGGATGCCCTTTGAATATTTACGCTACCCTTCTCCTCTACCCTAGGCGCAGTATAATATGTTTTTCCTGATGTTTTTCATGTTTTGGGCAGTCAACGGAATGACGTTTCTTATGTCCAGCTACTGCTGAAAAGCTAGTTTCTTATCTATTGTTTACAGCTCGGAGCAGTAGATCAGGTGCTTCCATAATATTATATAGAAAATACAGTATAATAAAAAAAAACTAACAATAGTAAAATAGAAACATATTAGAAAAAAATTATAATAGCTGCCTCATAAGAAAAAACCTTAAGAAAATGTTTAGAAAGTATTTCATATAAAAAAAACTGAAAAATTGACCCCTGTGCATTTTTTTTGTCAATCCCGGAACATTTTTTTTCTTTAATTATGAATTCACATGATATCACTGGGGAAGTAGACAGAGCAAGAGTCTGATTATACAGGATCCTTGCGGGATTTATTCACTTTTTTGAAACTTTTGATGATTCTCAAGTAGGAAAAAATAAACCTAAATTATGTTAATACTGAACAAGGCAAATGACAACAAAAACAACCCAGTAAAATAAATTATATAAAATAGGTCAAAATTCACATAAAAAGATCAAATCTTCATAGGACAGGCCACAAGGGGTCAGAAAAAATTGGTTTTATGGGGAAAGCAATGGTCTTTATATACTTAATGGAAACTTTGTTAGAGTCACCAACTTTTACACGATTGGAGCTTCCCAAGTATAAAATTAGACCCGTGACCCTGGAGTGCAACAGAAATTCAAATGAACACGTTTTCCATGAATCAGTTTTAGCATGAATCCACATTTGATGGGAGTGATCTGAGCGACCAACGAGGCTTGGTCATCGGTGCTAAACTACCTGCAGCCATGATTTACCAACCTTGTGAGATTTTCTCCTATTTGGAGAGTATACTGAGAATGGTATGATCGAGGAAAACATCCAGTTTAGGGCTCCTTCACACGAGCGTATGCGTTTTTACGGACACCTGTTCGTGTGCTGTTCAATTTACTTAACAGAATGCATAGGCATGCACTAACATGTCCTATTTCTCATCCATTATACAAACAGGAATAGGATGTGCAATTAATTTTTTCACGTGGACAAAAAAACCATCATTCTATATAGCCCCATAGGCTAAAATGGGGCCATGTGATTCCCCATTAACAAGGATAGAACACGGCCCCAAATAGGGAATCCTGTGGATGTAAAAAACTCATTGATGAAAGGGGTCAGACGAGGATGTCAGGAATCATTCTGACAAACAGGTGGTGGGCAGTCACGCCAGTTGCAGCTGCATACAATGCTGGTGCTCCAACTAATGTGTCCAAATACACAACTTGTCATTCCTTAGCATGGATGTGATATAACCGTAGATGACCAGTTCCAGCGCCCTTGTGTCTAAGAGAAACAGAAGACCAAGACTCCAATGGGCAAAAAATGCACACATTGGATCACTAAGCAGTGGAACAATATTGCCTGGTCAGGTTTCTGTTGTACCATGCTGATGGGAGGATCAGAATGTGATGCAGACCTCCACTAATCAACTATTGATCACCTATCCTGAGGATAGGTCTTTAGTAGTAAAAGTCTCAGACAACCCTGATAAGATAACTTGTAGAGATGAGCGAGCATACTCGTTAAGGCGATTTACTCAAAAGAGCATCACCTTTTTCGAGTACCTGCTGGCTCGTCCCTGAAGATTCGTGGGGGCTGTGGGGGCGGTGGAGGGGAGCTGGGTGGAGAGTAAGAGAGATCTCTCTCTCCCTCCCAATCCCCTCCGCAATCTCCCGCTCACCCCTGCGCCCCCCCCCCCCCCCCCCCGAATCTCCAGGGACGAGCCAGCAGGTACTCGAAAAAGGCAATGCTTTCTCGAGTAAATTGCCTTAACGAGTATGCTCACTCATCTCTAATAACTTGTCGCTGATAGTTATCCCAGTCAAGTCAATCTTTGGTATGTCTTTAGGTCATACGTATGTAAAAGGAATGTATCCTGAACTGAATTTTAATTCCATCAATTAGATGGAAAGATGTAGAAGAGAAATAATGTTCTTAATTTCTAATTAAATTGTATATGCCCTTGATAAAGACCAAAGAGAAGCGTTTCATGTTCAATACATTGGTTGCAGATGTCAGGTTACTCCCAGACACAAATAGTAAAACTGCTCACTATGTACAAATGTTTAATGGCAGATAGCAGTCCCATACATCCGAGATGCTAGATCCAGGCAAAGAAAGGAAATAGCAGAGGGCTTCACTCTTGCACACAATAGAACTGAACTGCAAACCAGTGACTTCATCAGGCTTCCAACATGTAACATCGCCTGATGAAGCCTCTTTTTCACTGGTGAAACACGTAGCAGTTGTCTTCCTTTGCCTTTTGTTAATAAAGACCCTTCACCTTTCTTGTCCAGTTCTGGTGTGTGCTGGAGTGAATCCCTCTACTATTCAATTTCTTCCCCAGCAATACAGCAGAGTTGTCATCAGTCATTAAATCCCTAATTCTCTCCTTATATTGAGCTGAATCTGACAACTCTGCCCTATAATGAACTCTGCTCATTCTGACTTAGTCTACACAGCAAAGCTAAAAAATGAGCTGGAGAAGATAGGAGATGTCAGCCTATTGTGACTGCTCCAGGGGCCTAACTGAAAACTGGAATAATCTTTTAGATAGATAGTTAAAATAAAAACCTCCAAAAAATTATATATATATATATATATATATATATATACAGTATATATATATATATATACAGTATATATATATATATATATGTCTATAATAAAATACTGATATGATAATATATATTCTTGTAATACTATGACTTGAGAATCTCTATTAAAATGCTATTATTTTTCGTATTCACACATTTCATGTTTGTTCATGCTTATACGTTTTTTATAGAGATGAGTAAGTATACTCGCTAAGGCACATTACTCGAGCGAGTAGTGCCTTAGCCGAGTATCTCCCCGCTCGTCTCTAAAGATTCGGGGGCCGGCGCGGGTGACAGGTGAGTTGTGGCGGAGAGCGGAGGGGAGAAGGGAGAGAGAGATCTCCCCTCCGTTCCTCCCCGCTCTCCCCCGCCGTCGGCCCCCAAATCTTTAGTGACAAGCGGGGGGATACTCGGCTAAGGCACTACTCGCTCGAGTAATGTGCCTTAGCGAGTATACTCGCTCATCTGTAGTTTTTTACTTACACACTAAGGGCTTTGACAGATGAGTGTATTCCGCCATACGCTCGCTCCTGCACAGGTATTGCTTGTTGTGGAAGAATCACCCCGCCCTGATTTAAAAGCCTAATTAGTCTAATGCAGTGCTGGTGATTGCGGGTATGCGCTGCGTTTAGTGCTTACCCGCGTGGGCAGATGTGTGTGTCTGCGCACCTCCTGTAGACCTCTCTGGGGCTCTTCGGTGCGAAAACACACACAAGATAGAACAGGCGCAAAAAAAAGTGAGGATTAACCCAATGGGTTCTATTTTTGGTGTTATGCGGGATTTTCCAGCGTAACATGTTCTGCTGTTTAAACCCTAATGCCGCCATTGAAATGAATCATAGACGAGTTTATCTTACTAGCTCATGTGGGCTAATGTGTGAACATTGCTTCATCGATACTGGAGTGCCTTACAACTGAGTACTAATAAATGTAATTACAGAGGCAGAACTATAATAGCATTATACACAAGCTAGGCGATATAAAGATGTGGTGAAAAGATGAGAGAGCAGAAACCCGTAGAGTAGATTCCACTCGGTGTTGAAATTGTTCTGCATGAATATTGGCCCATGCGGACAGGAAGCTTCATGTTGTTGCGACCAATTAGTTGGAGGTTACGGACATGTTCTGACCAGACCATAGAAAGAGTTCACCTTAAGGGACTCGGGCTCTATTGAGATGGCAGATGTACCCGTGCAATTGTGCAAGAAAATAGCAGTCTAATAATTGCCCCCGGTTGGAATATTGTGTATAATTGCCTCTTGATACAATATCCTGCTCTGGATCCATGGAGCGGAATAAGGTGGCTCGCTCCATTCAGACTCGCCATGGAGGGAGGTAGCTGCTTTCTCTCTTCTTTGTTTGAAGAAATCATTATTTTGAGATTAATATGTTACTCCCGAGCAGCTGGCTTCTATAATTCTCTGCAGAGCAGACGATCGAGGATATGATCAATAGCTTTTCTTATCCGACATAGAAAAATTAGATGATAATAATACGTCTCCACTTTCCTTTCAGCACATGAATAGTTGTGAGATTGCAAAGCTTTGGAGTTCGGAAGAATTACTTTAATTTTTATATATTTTTGTAGACTATTTACTTTCACAGAGTCAGAAGTCAGATGTTTTGTGTTTTGTCTCTTAGACCGGATTCACACAGGCGTACACGTATTTGCACGCGCATCGCCGTATTTGACTGTACTTAGTTTAATGAGTTCCGGATTTGTTCTTTTTTCCTGCGCAATTACGCAGTGTTTCACGCATCTCCTAGCGTATTTTGCGTACATTTGCGCATACCCATTGACTTCTATGAGGACTTTTGGGGCAGATATTCGCAGAAAAACAGAGCATGCTGCGTTTTGGGTTTTTTTGCATGGTCGAAATGCGCAGGAAAAAGCGTACATGCGAACAAAACCATTGAAATCAATGGGTTGTATACACTGTGTATTGCACTGGCAAATTTGGTGTGCGCAAATAGGTGAATCCGGTCTTAATATGTAAGGACTGTACCAGGAAAGGGACTTGTTCAGCTGGTAGGGAGTCTTTAGGGAATGTTTCTTCAGAATAATTACGCAAAACTTGGAGTGGTAGCTAGGCGTTCCTTTGCCGAGGGGCAGAGGTGCCGATAAGGTTTTTTCACTCAGTATATCATTAAAGGGCCATTCTGAGACTTTCACTGCTTATGACCTATCCTCAGGACAGGTTGTCAATAGTTGATCAGTAGGGGATTGCTGCTCAAGATCCTTACCAAACAGCTGATCGCCTGGCCCGCTGTCAGTGCAGAGGGTTGGACGCTGTCATCAGTGGTCAGTGCCAAAAGTGTAATAGATGGCTTCACTCCCATTGTAATCAATATTTCACTTCCGTTTCCTCGTTGTGCTCAGAGCTGGAAGTGTAGTAAAAGACATCACTTCCATTGATCACAATGGAAGTGAAGCTGTCTATTATACGTCTGACCCTGATCACCAATGACAATGTATAGCCTGCTATAGTGACAACAGATTCAACCCTAAAAGAGCATTGAAGAATGTCTTGGGTTATCTGTCAAATCCGAAATGCCCAGCTTTATACAGTAATGATGCAGTGCACCTGGCATGTCTCAAAAACAATTAGAACCCTACTCTAGGACAACAATTGGCAAATCAGTGGTTAGCGCCTTTGCCTTGCAGTACTAGGGTCCTGGGTTGGAATTCGACCAAGGACAACATCTGCAGGGAGTTTGTATTTTCTCCCTGTGTTTGTGTGGGTTTCCTTTGGGTATTCCGGCTTCTTCTCACACTCCAAAACACATACTGATAGGTTAATCTGGAATTTAGATTGTGATCACCAATAGGGACAGCGACTGATGACAATCTTGGTAGGGCACTGTGGAATATGTAAGTGCTAAATCTAAAGTGAATAATAATACTCATAAGAAGCAAGAACTATAAAACTGTGCTGTCAGCAGACGGGTGTCTCTGGTTTGGCTGATAACCCAAGTCAGACTTCTATAAAAGTTCAGATACAGACTCACAGGGTAGCCACTAGAGATGAGCGAGCACCAAAATGCTCGGGTGCCCGTTACTCGGGACGAAATTATCGCGATGCTCGAGGGTTCGTTTCGAGTAACGAACCCCATTAAAGTCAATGGGCGACCCGAGCATTTTTGTATATCGCCGATGCTCGCTAAGGTTTTCATTTGTGAAAATCTGGGCAATTCAAGAAAGTGATGGGAACGACACAGCAACGGATAGGGCAGGCGAGGGGCTACATGTTGGGCTGCATCTCAAGTTCCCAGGTCCCACTATTAAGCCACAATAGTGGCAAGAGTGGGCGCCCCCCCTCCCAACAATTTTTACTTCTGAAAAGCACTCATTAGCAATGCATACCTTAGCTAAGCACCACACTACCTCCAACAAAGCACAATCACTGCCTGCATGACACTCCACTGCCACTTCTCCTGGGTTACATGCTGAATAGAGATGAGCGAACGCGTTCGTCCGAGCTTGATATTCGTGCGAATATTAGGGTGTTCGGGATGTTCGTTATTCGTGACGAACACCATGCGGTGTTCTGGTTACTTTCACTTCCTTCCCTGAGACGTTAGCGCGCTTTTCTGGCCAATTGAAAGACAGGGAAGGCATTACAACTTCCCCCTGCAACGTTTAAGCCCTATACCACCCCCCTGCTGTGAGTGGCTGGCGAGATCAGGTGTTCGCCTAATATAAAAGTCGGCCCCTCCCGCGGCTCGCCTCAGATGCGGTGTGAGTTAGATGAGGGACAGTGCTGTTTATACCGGAGCTGCTGTAGGGAAAGAATTGGTAGTTAGTGTAGGCTTCAAGACCCCCCAAAGGTCCTTATTAGGGCCACTGATAGCTGTGTGTTGGCTGCTGTTAGCAGTGGGATTTTTTTTTCTTTCTCAAAATCGCCTCTGCAGACCGTTGCACCTGGCATTAGGGACAGAAGTGCTGCATAGGCAGGGAGAGTGTTAGGAGTGAGTGTAGCCTTCAAGAACCTCAACGGTCCTTTCTAGGGCCATATTTATCCGTGTGCAGTACTGTCCAGGCTGCTGTTGGCTGTGCTGCATTTTTTTTGGGCTTCTCAAAATCGCCTCTGCAGAGCATTGCACCCTCCATTGATACTGCAGGGAAAGAATTGTATAGGCAGGGCCACAACACAGTTATTATTCATAGAATATACGCAGTGCTGCCTGTTGGTGGGAAAAAACTGAAAACAAATCTATTTGTCCAGCCTGTGTCCGTCCTTACGCCTGTGGAGACGTGTGAGCTGCGTGAAAAACATTGCTAAATCATACGCAGCCAGCTACGCTTTACTGCTGGGTTCGCCATTTGCTTTCCTTAATTGGGGAAAAAAATACCTGCTCTCCAAGAGTTATAATAACTCTGCTACCCTCACGTTCTGTGACACATAAGCAGGGACACAGCGCAGTTATTAAACTTCGCAGGTTCATTGAATATACGCAGTGCTGCCTGTTGGTGGGAAAAAACTGAAAACAAATCTATTTGTCCAGCCTGTGTCCGTCCTTACGCCTGTGGAGACGTGTGAGCTGCGTGAAAAACATTGCTAAATCATACGCAGCCAGCTACGCTTTACTGCTGGGTTCGCCATTTGCTTTCCTTAATTGGGGAAAAAAATACCTGCTCTCCAAGAGTTATAATAACTCTGCTACCCTCACGTTCTGTGACACATAAGCAGGGACACAGCGCAGTTATTAAACTTCGCAGGTTCATTGAATATACGCAGTGCTGCCTGTTGGTGGGAAAAAACTGAAAAGAAATCTATTTGTCCAGCCTGTGTCCGTCCTTACGCCTGTGTAGACGTGTGAGCTGCGTGAAAAACATTGCTAAATCATACGCAGCCAGCTACGCTTTACTGCTGGGTTCGCCATTTGCTTTCCTTAATTGGGAAAAAAAATACCTGCTCTCCAAGAGTTATAATAACTCTGCTACCCTCACGTTCTGTGACACATAAGCAGGGACACAGCGCAGTTATTAAACTTCGCAGGTTCATTGAATATACGCAGTGCTGCCTGTTGGTGGGAAAAAACTGAAAACAAATCTATTTGTCCAGCCTGTGTCCGTCCTTACGCCTGTGTAGACGTGTGAGCTGCGTGAAAAACATTGCTAAATCATACGCAGCCAGCTACGCTTTACTGCTGGGTTCGCCATTTGCTTTCCTTAATTGGGAAAAAAAATACCTGCTCTCCAAGAGTTATAATAACTCTGCTACCCTCACGTTCTGTGACACATAAGCAGGGACACAGCGCAGTTATTAAACTTCGCAGGTTCATTGAATATACGCAGTGCTGCCTGTTGGTGGGAAAAAACTGAAAAGAAATCTATTTGTCCAGCCTGTGTCCGTCCTTACGCCTGTGTAGACGTGTGAGCTGCGTGAAAAACATTGCTAAATCATACGCAGCCAGCTACGCTTTACTGCTGGGTTCGCCATTTGCTTTCCTTAATTGGGAAAAAAAAATACCTGCTCTCCAAGAGTTATAATAACTCTGCTACCCTCACGTTCTGTGACACATAAGCAGGGACACAGCACAGTTATTAAACTTAGATAATTCATTCACTAGAGGCAGTGGGGCCTTTCGTTTTCCAAAAAGGGCAAAAATTATATTTGGCCTGCAGTCTTGCGCCAATTTATTTCCTGCCTGGGAAATCTAATCACTGGTAATACAGCATGCTGAGGGGTAGGGGTAAGCCTAGAGGACGTGGACGTGGACGTGGCCGAGGACGCGGAGGGCCAAGTGAGGGTGTGGGCACAGGCCAAGCTCCTGATCCAGGTGTGTCGCAGCTGTCTGCTGCGCGATTAGGAGAGAGGCACGTTTCTGGCGTCCCCACATTCATCGCCCAATTAATGGGTCCACGCGGGAGACGGTTATTAGAAAATGAGCAGTGTGAGCAGGTCCTGTCCTGGATGGCAGAAAGTGCTTCGAGCAACCTATCGTCTACCCGCAGTTCTGCGCCGTCCACTGCTGCCAATCCGAATCCTCTGTCTGCTGCTCCTCCTTCCTCCCAGCCTCCTCACTCCACTACAATGACACCTGCTCAGGAGCGGGAACACTCCCAGGAACTGTTCTCGGGCCCCTGCTTAGATTGGGCAGCAGCGGTTCCTCTCCCACCAGAGGAGTTTATCGTCACTGATGCCCAACCATTCGAAAGTTCCCGGGGTCCGGGGGAAGAGGCTGGGGACTTCCGCCAACTGTCTCAACAACTTTCTGTGGGTGAGGAGGACGATGACGATCAGACACAGTTGTCTTGCAGTGAGGTAGTAGTAAGGGCAGTAAGTCCCAGGGAGCAGCGCACAGAGGATTCGGAGGAAGAGCAGCAGGACGATGAGGTGACTGACCCCACCTGGTGTGCAACGCTTACTCAGGAGGACAGGTCTTCAGAGGGGGAGTCAAGGGCATCAGCAGGGCAGGTTGCAAGAGGCAGTGCGGTGGCCAGGGGTAGAGGCAGGGCCAGACCGAATAATCCACCAAGTGTTTCCCAAAGCGCCCCCTCGCGCCATGCCACCCTGCGTAGGCCGAGGTGCTCTAAGGTCTGGCAGTTTTTCACAGAGACGCCTGACGACCGACGAACAGTGGTGTGCAACCTTTGTCGCGCAAAGCTCAGCCGGGGAGCCAACACCAACAGCCTCACCACCACCACCATGCGCAGACATATGATGGCCAAGCACCCCGCAAGGTGGGACAAAGGCCGTTCACCGTCTCCGGTTTGCACCCCTGCCTCTCCCCCTGTGCCCCAACCTGCCACTGAGATGCAACCCCCCTCTCAGGACACAGGCACTACCGCCTCATGGCCTGCACCCACACCCTCATCTCCGCTGTCCTCGGCCCCATCCAGCAGTGTAGTTCAGCGCACCGTTCAGCCGTCGCTTGCGCAAGTGTTCGAGCGCAAGCGCAAGTACGCCGCCACGCACCCGCACGCTCAAACGTTAACCGTCCGCATCGCAAAATTCATCAGCCTTGAGATGCTGCCGTATAGGGTTGTGGAAACGGAGTCCTTCAAAAGTATCATGGAGGCGGCGGCCCCGCGCTACTCAGTTCCCAGTCGCCACTACTTTTCCCGATGTGCCGTCCCAGCCCTGCACGACCACGTCTCCCGCAACATTGTGCGCGCCCTCACCAACGCGGTTACTGCCACGGTCCACTTAACTACGGACACGTGGACAAGCACAGGCGGGCAGGGCCACTACATCTCCCTGACGGCACATTGGGTGAATTTAGTGGAGGCTGGGACAGAGTCAGAGCCTGGGACCGCTCACGTCCTACCCACCCCCAGAATTGCGGGCCCCAGCTCGGTGCTGGTATCTGCGGAGGTGTATGCTTCCTCCACTAAAGCACCCTCCTCCTCCTCCTCCTCCTCTGTCTCACAATCAAGATGTGTTAGC
Organism: Eleutherodactylus coqui; assembly: GCF_035609145.1. NCBI lineage: Eukaryota > Metazoa > Chordata > Amphibia > Anura > Eleutherodactylidae > Eleutherodactylus > Eleutherodactylus coqui. The sequence continues at coordinate 85,031,487 of NC_089848.1, forward strand.
AGCAGCATGTCGCCAGCAGTCGGTGTCGCGCGGTGTGGCAGCACAGCGGTGGGCAAGCGTCAGCAGGCCGTGCTGAAACTACTCAGCTTAGGCGATAAGAGGCACACGGCCCACGAACTGCTGCAGGGTCTGACACAGCAGACCGACCGCTGGCTTGCGCCGCTGAGCCTCCAACCGGGCATGGTCGTGTGTGACAACGGCCGTAACCTGGTGGCGGCTCTGCAGCTTGGCAGCCTCACGCACGTGCCATGCCTGGCCCACGTCTTTAATTTGGTGGTTCAGCGGTTTCTGAAAAGCTACCCACGCTTGTCAGACCTGCTCGTAAAGGCGCGCCGGCTCTGCGCACATTTCCGCAAGTCCCACACGGACGCTGCCACCCTGCGCACCCTGCAACATCACTTTAAGCTGCCAGTGCACCGACTGCTGTGCGACGTGCCCACACGGTGGAACTCTACGCTCCACATGTTGGCCAGGCTCTATGAACAACGGAGAGCTATAGTCGAATACCAACTCCAACATGGGCGGCGCAGTGGGAGTCAGCCTCCTCAATTCCTTTCAGAAGAGTGGGCCTGGTTGGCAGACATCTGCCATGTCCTTGGTAATTTTGAGGAGTCTACCCAGGTGGTGAGCGGCGATGCTACAATCATTAGCGTCACCATTCCTCTGCTATGCATCTTGAGAAATTCCCTGCAAACCATAAAGGCAGCTGCTTTGCGCTCGGAAACGGGGGCGGGGGAAGACAGTATGCCGCTGGATAGTCAGGGCACCCTCCTGTCTATTTCTCAGCGCGTACAGGAGGAGGAGGAGGAGCATGAGGAGGAGGGGGAAGAGACAGCTTGGCCCGCTGCTGACGGTACACCGGCTGATTGCCTGTCATCCTTTCAGCGTGTATGGCCTGAGGAGGAGGAGGAGGAGGAGGATCCTGAAAGTGATCTTCCTAGTGAAGACAGCCATGTGTTGCGTACAGGTACCCTGGCACACATGGCTGACTTCATGTTAGGATGCCTTTCTCGTGACCCTCGCGTTGCACGCATTCTGGCCACTACGGATTACTGGGTGTACACACTGCTCGATCCACGGTATAAGGAGAACCTGCCCACTCTCATTCCCGAAGAGGAAAGGGGTTCGAGAGTGTTGCTATACCACAGGACCCTTGCGGACAAGCTGATGGTAAAATTCCCAGCCGACAGCGCTAGTGGCAGAAGGCGCAGTTCCGAGGGCCATGTTGCAGGGGATGTGCGTAGATCGAGCAGCATGTACATCCCAGGCAGTGCAACAGTCTTTAAGGGCCTGGCCAGCTTTATGGCTCCCCACCAAGACTGTGTCACCGCTCCCCAGTCACGGCTGAGTCGGCGGGAGCACTGCAAAAGGATGGTGAGGGAGTACGTAGCGGATCGCACGACCATCCTTGGTGACGCCTCTGCCCCCTACAACTACTGGGTGTCGAAGCTGGACACGTGGCCTGAACTAGCCCTGTATGCCCTTGAGGTGCTTGCTTGTCCTGCGGCTAGCGTGTTGTCGGAGAGGGTGTTTAGTGCGGCTGGGGGAATCATCACAGATAAGCGTAGCCGCTTGTCAACCGACAGTGCCGACAGGCTAACACTCATCAAGATGAACAAAGGCTGGATTTCGCCAGACTTCTGTTCTCCACCAGCGGACAGCAGCGATACGTAAGCAATACGTAGGCTGCACCCGCGGATGGAAGCTACGTTCTCTCTCACCATCCAAAACGGGGACATTTCTGCTTCATCAATCTGTGTCTAATATTCCTCCTCCTCCTCCTCCTGCTCCTCCTCCTGAAACCTCACGTAATCACGCTGAACGGGCAATTTTTCTTAGGGCCACAAGGCTCACTCAAATAATTTTTCTGAACAATTTTTATAAGTTTCAATGCGCTTAAAAGCATTGGAACTTTAACTTGAACCAATTTTTCGTTACACTGGGCTGCCTCCAGGCCTAGTTACCACTTAAGCCACATTAACCAAAGCGATTAATGGGTTTCACCTGCCCTCTTGGCTGGCCATGGCCAATTTTTGGGATGTACATTAGTACTGTTGATACAGCAATTTTTGTGGGCCCTCGCCTACAGTGTAATCAAATTAATTTTTAGCCCACCTGCATTACAGCTGACGTTACCTCAGCTGTGTTGGGCAATGCAATGGGATATTTTTGTGTACCGCCGGTGGGTTCCAGGGAGCCACCCATGCTGTAGGTGCACACTGAGTTTTTAATACTTCTGTACACTTCTAAAGAACCCGTCTGACTGGGGCATGCAGTGTGGGCCGAAGCCCACCTGTATTACGCACGACATTACTACCTCAGCTGTGTTGGGCAATGCAATGGGATATTTCTATGTACCGCCGGTGGCTTCCTGGCACCCACCCAGGCAGTGGGTCCACAGGGAGTTAAACCTACATGTGTCCACTTGTAAAGAACCCCAGTCTGACTGGGGCATGCAGTGTGGGCCGAAGCCCACCTGCATTACGCACGACATTACTACCTCAGCTGTGTTGGGCAATGCAATGGGATATTTTTGTGTACCGCCGGTGGGTTCCAGGGAGCCACCCATGCTGTAGGTGCACACTGAGTTTTTAATACTTCTGTACACTTCTAAAGAACCCGTCTGACTGGGGCATGCAGTGTGGGCCGAAGCCCACCTGTATTACGCACGACATTACTACCTCAGCTGTGTTGGGCAATGCAATGGGATATTTCTATGTACCGCCGGTGGCTTCCTGGCACCCACCCAGGCAGTGGGTCCACAGGGAGTTAAACCTACATGTGTCCACTTGTAAAGAACCCCAGTCTGACTGGGGCATGCAGTGTGGGCCGAAGCCCACCTGCATTAACCCTTTCCAGTCCACTGTGTGACCTGTGAAGACATTAGGGTTTAAGGCTGTACAGCTCCGTTGTTGGTAGACGTCCGTCGGGGTTCTCTTACTGTATATTGCCAGCCTCTCTGCTGTCGGAGCCTATCCTACGTGTCAGCTCATGCAGTACTGGCTTTAGCCAGCATATAGCGCCGTTGTATAACAGCAGAAAAAGAGTAAGCCCCCTAGGAAAACCATATACAAATTGGATTGGAAAGGGTTAAGCACAACATTACTACCTCAGCTGTGTTGGGCAATGCAATGGGATATTTCTATGTACCGCCGGTGGCTTCCTGGCACCCACCCATGCTGTAGGTGCACACGGAGTTTTTACTACATCTGTACACTTATAAAGAACCCCAGTCAGACTGGGGCATGCAGTGTGGGCCGAAGCCCACCTGCATTAAGCACGACATTACTACCTCAGCTGTGTTGGGCAATGCAATGGGATATTTCTGTGTACCGCCAGTGGGTTCCAGGGAGCCACCCATGCTGTGGGTCGACAGGGACTTCACAATAGGGAGTTGTACCTGCCTGTGTCTATGAATTAAAAAGCCCGGTCTGACTGGGGCATGCAGACACCTTGACAGAATGAATAGTGTGTGGCACATAGGTTCCCCATTGCTATGCCCACGTGTGCAGCTCCTGATGGCGGTGGCACAGGATTCTATTTCTCATTGCTTCTGTACAGCATTGTGGGCTATCGCTCCGCCACTTTTAAAGAGGGTCGCTGCCTAGCCGTGCCAACCTCTGCAGTGTGTGCCTGCGGTCCCTCGTCATGGCAGACGCAATTCTAAATAGACATGAGCGTGGTGTGGCATGAGGGCAGCTGAAGGCTGCGCAGGGACACTTTGGTGTGCGCTGTGGGGGGGAGGGGGGGCGGTTGGGCAGCATGTAACCCAGGAGAAGTGTCAGTGGAGTGTCATGCAGGCAGTGATTGTGCTTTGTTGGAGGTAGTGTGGTGCTTAGCAAAGGTATGCCATGCTAATGAGGGCTTTTCAGAAGTAAAAGTTGTTGGGAGGGGGGGGGCCCACTCTTGCCGGTATTGTGGCTTAATAGTGGGACCTGGGAACTTGAGATGCAGCCCAACATGTAGCCCCTCGCCTGCCCTATCCGTCACTGTGTCATTCCCATCACTTTCCTGAATTGCCCAGATTTTCACACATGAAAACCTTAGCGAGCATCGGCGAAATACAAAAATGTTCTGGTCGCCCATTGACTTCAATGGGGTTCGTTGTTCGAAACGAACCCTCGAGCATCACGGGAAGTTCGTTACGAATAACGAACACCCGAACATTTTGGTGTTCGCTCATCTCTAATGCTGAACAACCCCCCCCCCCCCCCGCACGACCCAGTGTCCACAGCGCACACCAAACTGTCCCTGCCCAGCCTTCAGCTGCCCTCATGCCATGCCACACTCATGTCTATTTATAAGTGCGTCTGCCATGAGGAGGAACCGCAGGCACACACTGCAGAGGGTTGGCACGGCTAGGCAGCGACCCTCTTTAAAAGGGGCAGGGCGATAGCCCACAATGCTGTACAGAAGCAATGAGAAATCCAATCCTGTGCCACCTCCATCTGGAGCTGCACTCCCTGGAACCCACCGGCGGTACATAAATATATCCCATTGCATTGCCCATCACAGCTGAGGTAATGTCGTGTTTAATGCAGGTGGGCTTCGGCCCACACTGCATGCCCCAGTCAGACTGGGGTTCTTTAGAAGTGGACACATGCAGTTACAACTCCGTGTGGACCCACAGCATGGGTGGGTGCCAGGAAGCCACCGGCGGTACATAAATATATCCCATTGCAGTGCCCAACACAGCTGATGTAACGTCAGCTGTAATGCAGGTGGGCTAAAAATTAATTTGATTACACTGTAGGCGAGGGCCCCCAAAAATTGGTGTACCAACAGTACTAATGTACCTCAGAAAAATTGCCCATGCCCAACCAAGAGGGCAGGTGAAACCCATTAATCACTTTGGTTAATGTGGCTTAATTGGTAACTAGGCCTGGAGGCAGCCCAGTTAAAATAAAAATTGGTTGAGGTGAAAGTTTCAACGCTTTAATGAGCATTGAAACGTATAAAAATTGTTTACAAAAATTATATGACTGAGCCTTGTGGGCCTAAGAAAAATTGCCCGTTCGGCGTGATTACGTGAGGTTTCAGGAGGAGGAGCAGGAGGAGGAGGAGGAATATTATACACAGATTGATGAAGCAAAAAGGTCCCCGTTTTTGATGGTGATAGAGAACGATGCTTCCATCCGCGGGTGCAGCCTACGTATTGCTTAGGTATCGCTGCTGTCCGCTGGTGAAGAAGAGAAGTCTGGGGAAATCCAGGCTTTGTTCATCTTGATGAGTGTAAGCCTGTCGGCACTGTCGGTTGACAGGCGGGTACGCTTATCCGTGATGATTCCAACCACAGGCCAATAAGCGGCACATTTAATTACAGCGTTCTGTTTCTGCACTACTGGTAATACACCATGCTGAGGGGTAGGGGTAGGCCTAGAGGACGTGGACGCAGGCGAGGACGCGGAGGCCCAAGTCAGGGTGTGGGCACAGGCCGAGCTCCTGATCCAGAAAATGAGCAGTGTGAGCAGGTCCTGTCATGGATGGCAGAAAGTGCATCCAGCAATCTATCGAACACCCAGAGTTCTGCGCCGTCCACTGCTGCAACTCTGAATCCTCTGGCTGCTGCTCCTCCTTCCTCCCAGCCTCCTCACTCCATTACAATGACACATTCTGAGGAGCAGGCAGACTCCCTGGAACTGTTCCCGGGCCCCTGCCCAGAATGGGCAGCAAGGGTTTCGAATCCTCTCCCACTGGAGGAGTTTGTCGTGACCGATGCCCAACCTTTTGAAAGTTCCCGGGGTCCGGGGGATGAGGCTGGGGACTTCCGGCAACTGTCTCAAGACCTTTCAGTGGGTGAGGAGGACGATGACGATGAGACACAGTTGTCTATCAGTGAGGTAGTAGTAAGGGCAGTAAGTCCGAGGGAGGAGCGCACAGAAAATTCGGGGAAGAGCAGCAGGACGATGAGGTGACTGACCCCACCTGGTTTGCTACGCCTACTGAGGACAGGTCTTCATAGGGGGAGGCAAGGGCAGCAGCAGGGCAGGTTGCAAGAGGCAGTGCGGTGTCCAGGGGTAGAGGCAGGGCCAGACCGAATAATCCACCAACTGTTTCCCAAAGCGCCCCTTCGCGCCATGCCACCCTGCAGAGGCCGAGGTGCAAAGGTGCTCAAAGGTCTGGCAGTTTTTCACTGAGAGTGCAGACGACCGACGAACAGTGGTGTGCAACCTGTGTCGCGCCAAGATCAGCCGGGGATCCACCACCACCAGCCTCACCACCACCAGCATGCACAGACATATGATGGCCAAGCACCCCACAAGGTGGGACGAAGGCCATTCACCGCCTCCCGTTTGCACCGCTGCCTCTCCCCCTGTGCCCCAACCTGCCACTGAGATCCAACCCCCCTCTCAGGGCACAGGCCTGCACCCACACTCTCACCTCCGCTGTCCTCGGCCCCATCCACCAATGTCTGTCAGCGCACCGTCCAGCCGTCGCTAGCGTAAGTGTTGGAGCGCAAGCGCAAGTACGCCACCACGCACCCACACGCTCAAGCGTTAAACGTGTACATAGCCAAATTTATCAGCCTGCAGATGCTGCCGTATAGGGTTGTGGAAACGGAGGCTTTCAAAAGTATGATGGCGGCGGCGGCCCCACCGCTACTCAGTTCCCAGTCGCCACTACTTTTCCCGATGTGCCGTCCCAGCCCTGCACGACCACGTCTCCCGCAACATTGTACGCGCCCTCACCAACGTGGTTACTGCCAAGGTCCACTTAACAACAGACACGTGGACAAGCACAGGCGGGCAGGGCCACTATATCTCCCTGACGGTACATTGGGTCAATTTAGTGGAGGCTGGGACAGAGTCAGAGCCTGGGACCGCTCACGTCCTACCCACCCCCAGAATTGCGGACCCCAGCTCGGTGGTGGTATCTGCGGCGGTGTATGCTTCCTCCACTAAACCACCCTCCTCCTCCTCCGCAACCTCTGTCTCGCAATCAAGATGTGTCAGCAGCAGCACGTCGGCAGCATTCGGTGTCGCGCGGCGTGGCAGTACAGCGGTGGTCAAGCGTCAGCAGGCCGTGCTGAAACTACTCAGCTTAGGAGATAAGAGGCACACGGCCCACGAACTGCTGCAGGGTCTGACAGAGCAGACCGACCGCTGGCTTGCGCCGCTGAGCCTCCAACCGGGCATGGTCGTGTGTGACAACGGCCGTAACCTGGTGGCGGCTCGGCAGCCTCACGCACGTGCCATGCCTGGCCCACGTCTTTAATTTGGTGGTTCAGCGCTTTCTGAAAAGCTACCCACGCTTGTCAGACCTGCTCGGAAAGGTGCGCCGGCTCTGCGCACATTTCCGCAAGTCCCACACGGACGCTGCCACCCTGCGCACCCTGCAACATCAGTTTCATCTGCCAGTGCACCGACTGCTGTGCGACGTGCCCACACGGTGGAACTCTACGCTCCACATGTTGGCCAGGCTCTATGAGCAGCGTACAGCTATAGTGGAATACCAACTCCAACATGGGCGGCGCAGTGGGAGTCAGCCTCCTCAATTCTTTACAGAAGAGTGGGCCTGGTTGGCAGACATCTGCCAGGTCCTTGGAAACTTTGAGGAGTCTACCCAGATGGTGAGCGGCGATGCTGCAATCATTAGCGTCACCATTCCTCTGCTATGTCTCTTGAGAAGTTCCCTGCAAAGCATAAAGGCAGATGCTTTGCGCTCGGAAACAGAGGCGGGGGAAGACAGTATGTCGCTGGATAGTCAGAGCACCCTCCAGTCTATATCTCAGCGCGTTGAGGAGAAGGAGGAGGAGCATGAGGAGGATGAGGAGGAGGGGGAAGAGACAGCTTGGCCCACTGCTGAGGGTACCCATGCTGCTTGCCTGTCATCCTTTCAGCGTGTATGGCCTGAGGAGGAGGAGGAGGAGGATCCTGAAAGTGATCTTCCTAGTGAGAACAGCCATGTGTTGCGTACAGGTACCCTGGCACACATGGCTGACTTCATGTTAGGATGCCTTTCTCGTCACCCTCACGTTACACGCATTCTGGCCACTACGGATTACTGGGTGTACACACTGCTCGACCCACGGTATAAGGAGAACCTTTCCACTCTCATACCCGAAGAGGAAAGGGGTTCGAGAGTGATGCTATACCACAGGACCCTGGCGGACAAACTGATGGTAAAATTCCCATCCGACAGTGCTAGTGGCTGAAGGCGCAGTTCCGAGGGCCAGGTAGCAGGGGAGGCGCAGAGGTCAGACAGCATGTACAGCACAGGCAGGGGAACACTCTCTAAGGCCTTTGACAGCTTTCTGGCTCCCCAGCAAGACTGTGTCACCGCTCCCCAGTCAAGGCTGAGTCGGCGGGAGCACTGTAAAAGGATGGTGAGGGAGTACGTAGCCGATTGCACGACCGTCCTCGGTGACGCCTCTGCCCCCTACAACTACTGGGTGTCGAAGCTGGACACGTGGCCTGAACTCGCGCTGTATGCCCTGGAGGTGCTTGCTTGTCCTGCGGCTAGCGTCTTGTCAGAGAGGGTGTTTAGTGCGGCTGGGGGAATCATCACAGATAAGCGTACCCGCCTGTCAACCGACAGTGTCGACAGGCTTACACTCATCAAGATGAACAAAGCCTGGATTTCCCCAGACTTCTCTTCTCCACCAGCGGACAGCAGCGATACCTAAACAATACGTAGGCTGCGCCCGCGGATGGAAGCATCGTTCTCTATCACCATCAAAAATGGGGACCTTTTAGCTTCATCAATCTGTGTATAATATTCATCCTCCTCCTGCTCCTCCTCCTGAAACCTGACGTAATCACGCCGAACGGGCAATTTTTCTTAGGCCCACAAGGCTCAGTCATATAATTTTTGTAAACAATTTTTATACGTTTCAATGCTCATTAAAGCGTTGAAACTTTCACCTGAACCAATTTTTATTTTAACTGGGCTGCCTCCAGGCCTAGTTACAAATTAAGCCACATTAACCAAAGCGATTAATGGGTTTCACCTGCCCTCTTGGTTGGGCATGGGCAATTTTTCTGACGTACATTAGTACTGTTGGTACACCAATTTTTTGGGGCCCTCGCCTACAGTGTAATCCAATTAATTTTTTGCCCACCTGCATTAAAGCTGACGTTACATCAGCTGTGTTGGGCACTGCAATGGGATATATTTATGTACCGCCAGTGGGTTCCAGGGAGCCACCCATGCTGTGGGTCCACAGGGAGTTGTAACTGCATGTGTCTACTTCTAAAGAACCCCGGTCTGACTGGGGCATGCAGTGTGGGCCAAAGCCCACCTGCATTTAATCGGACGTTACCTCAGCTGTGATGGGCACTGCAATGGGATACATTTATGTACAGCCGGTGGGTTCCAGGGAGCCACCCATGCTGTGGGTGCACACGGAATTCCCATTGAGGAGTTGTACCTGCCTGTGACTATTTATAAAAAAACGCGGTCTGACTGGGGCATGCAGACACCTTGACAGAATGAATAGTGTGTGGCACATAGGTTCCCCATTGCTATGCCCACGTGTGCAGCTCCTGATGGCGGTGGCACAGGATTATATTTCTCATTGCTTCTGTACAGCATTGTGGGCTATCGCCCCGCCCCTTTTAAAGAGGGTCGCTGCCTAGCCGTGCCAACCCTCTGCAGTGTGTGCCTGCGGTTCCTCCTCATGGCAGACGCACTTATAAATAGACATGAGGGTGGTGTGGCATGAGTGCAGCTGAAGGCTGCGCAGGGACACTTTGGTGTGCGCTGTGGACACTGGGTCGTGCGGGGGGGTTGGTCAGCATGCAACCCAGGAGAAGTGGCAGCGGAGTGTCATGCAGGCAGTGATTGTGCTTTGTTGGAGGTAGTGTGGTGCTTAGCTAAGGTATGCATTGCTAATGAGGGCTTTTCAGAAGTAAAAGTTGTTGGGAGGGGGGGGCCACTCTTGCCGCTATTGTGGCTTAATAGTGGGACCTGGGAACTTGAGATGCAGCCCAACATGTAGCCCCTCGCCTGCCCTATCCGTTGCTGTGTCGTTCCCATCACTTTCTTGAATTGCCCAGATTTTCACAAATGAAAACCTTAGCGAGCATCGGCGATATACAAAAATGCTCGGGTCGCCCATTGACTTCAATGGGGTTCGTTACTCGAAACGAACCCTCGAGCATCGCGATAATTTCGTCCCGAGTAACGAGCACCCGAGCATTTTGGTGCTCGCTCATCTCTAGTCACAATCTCTCCTGATGCTGTTTTTTATCTACAGAGGAAATGGGAGTCGGTCAGTTATTGGCTGCTTGTCTCAGGCTGGCTCCTCCTAACACTTGCTCTGCCAAGAGTCTGGCAGGCCTCCCCCTTTTGGAAACCTGTAAAAATGGAAAGGCTGTCATCCACGTGCAGAGGCTGCGGTGATACCCAGACTATAGTACTGTTAATGGGTGGTGCAGAAGTGTGATGGTTTCATGTTTATTGTACTATAAGTTTTAAGCCTAAACAGGGAACTTTTTTTATATTACTATTAAATACTTTGCTTTTATTACAGATAGATCATATACACTATATGGACAAAAGTATTGGACACTGCAGAAAATCAGCAAATATGCAAATACTAAGTTTGCCGAAGGGTATGCTGGGAAGGGCATGGGTAAAATAAGAAGCTGCTCATTTTGTAATAACTATTCATTGATCCAATCGAGTCCTTGTGGGACGAACTGGAGCGATGGGTACGACACTGCCATCCACGGCCATCCTCACAACAACCTCTTATCACAGCCTTGTATAAGGAATGGTGAGCTATTCCTGCCAAGACTTACAGAGAACTTGTGGAAAGTATGCCTCGACGTGTTGGAGCTGTAATACAAGCAAAAGGAGGGCCGACACGTTACTACATAGGATAATAAAGCACTTTTCTGAAAAACATGCAGTGTCCAATTACTTTTGTCCATATAGTGTACAATGTGAAGTCATTGCATGTGTTGGTTGATGGCATTTTGACCTTAGACAGGAAAAAGTTATCAGACCATCTTAGACACAGAAAGTAGGAAGTGCTATTCCATATCTCCCAGAAATTAAGATGATGGACCAGGGGAATTCTGTTGACATACCCACAAAAAGGAAGAACCTACCTGTTCAGTGCACTAAACCCTTGGCTGTTTCAGACTTCATAGCCACCAGGTATCTCACCAAGAGTAGAATTACTGTATCTTTGACATTGACCATAGACATGAAAAAGCCATCAGACCATCTTGGACACAGAAAGCAGGAAGAGCTATTCCATATCTACATGTTACATCTCAATGGTGATGAGAGATAAAGAAACAAGGTATGGCCTAATGGCTTTATATAAGCAACAAGGAGTGAAGATGCGAAGCAGCCTGGAGGTGTAGTCTGGGGTGACCCCTATAACTGCAGTCTGGCTGTGTATCTTGGACCTCCTCCTCTAACAACAGTCATGCTGTATAGTCCACCTTGACTCTTTCTCTAAGTGGTGCAGTGGTGTCCAGGAGTTTGATGCTGCACTTCTGTTGTGAAAGATTGTTCTACTAGTACTGTGGCTCCAGTGTTAGGGCAGCAGAAATGCAGTAACTGAGTGTTAGGGCAGCAGAAATGCTGTCCTAAGCTCTCGCTCATGACCTGTAGGTTGCGAGTTCAATCCCTGGTTCAGGTGGCCATCTAAAGGTTGACTCAGCCTTTCATCCTTCTGAGGCTGGTAAAATGAGTACCCAGCTTGCAAAGGGAGGGTGTCAAAGATGACTGGGAAGGCAAAAAACCCTGCAAAAACAGTTTGCCAAGAAAATGTCATGACTCAGTACTTGCACTTTAGGAAAATATACAGATCACACTATTAAAAAATTCCATAGAGCTCATGCATAGTATTTCAAAGACCAGGGCAGCAGATGGCTGGTGTTCTCAGCCCACAGATCTATTGGCTGTGAGAAGTCTTAATGATTTTCCCAATTCTAATGGGAAAATCTATTTGGGTAGTGAGTTTGCATTTCAGGTACCCAAATTACTGTAGGTCTCCTCCAGAATGAAGAAATCTGTCTGTCTGTAGATGGCTACCCTGTAGAACGATTTCTTATCCACAAAAGAGCCTTGAAACAAATGACTATATGGTTTGGCTAGTATCTCTAGTCATTATTCGTTCTGACTTACAGGGTAGTTATCCATAGGAGGCACTAGAGACAGTTCTCTTCCTTCTAGAGGAGAGCTAATTTGTATACTTTTTTCCATGAAGTATTGTCTGCAAGACTGCAGCTAGCTGGATCTCCTCAGTGAAAATCAGTACTTCACAGACCCTTCAAGTACCAAGAAAAAACATTGAGAGGGGTGAATAAAAAGCATAGATCTACACTCAGGCACTGGGAGAAAATAGATATGAAGATGAAGGGTTGAGGGGGAGACAGTAGCTGCCAGGGAAGCAAAGGAGCCATTATGACTGTGTAGATCTATAGGAGATGGACATGCCATGCAGAGCTAGCTTTAGGCTTATATAAGCACAGAGTCACAGTGGGCAACCCTTAGTAATTTATAGCCCATGCTGTGCCTCCTTAGTAAACTTATACACCCTGATTTACCCCCTTTGCAATTTATAGTCTTTGGTAATTTATAGGTTTCACTGTGCCCCCTTGGTAATTTATAGGTAACGCTGTGTCCCCCTTGGTAAATTTATCAGCCCCCTCAGTTATTAATAAGGCCCCACTGTGCCTCGGTAATAAAATATTAAACTTCCTCACAATCTCACAGCATCTTCCATCCTCTGTCTTGGCCTCCTCTGGCCAGGATTGTGTGCAACGACGCAGGTGGTGTGATAATATCATTGCACCACCTTCATGACAGAGAAGGCTTAGGTCTGCTGAGCAATAAATGCTTGGCTTCCTGCAGTGCCACTGTCATAGTTAATTACAATTAATTTCAAAGAATCTAGACCAGAGCAATCCAATTCCTGAGTGGACCCTTCCAGGTGCAGCGAGCCCTGGCATCTGTCCGGGATTGTCAAATGCTGACACCAGCCCAGGCGCCATGTGTGTAACCTATGCAACTATGCGGGAGCCTGGTAGTTATTGCTCTCTTAAAAGGAAAATTAAATTGATTATGATAGATAGATAGATAGATAGATAGATAGATAGATAGATAGATAGATAGATATGAGATAGATAGATAGATAAATAGATATGAGATAGATAGATAGATAGATAGATAGATAGATAGATAGATAGATATGAGATAGATATGAGATCGCTATGAGATAGATAGATAGACAGATATGAGATAGATAGATATGAGATAGATAGATTGATAGATAGATAGATAGATATTAGATAGATATGAGATCGCTATGAGATAGATAGATAGACAGATATGAGATAGATAGATATGAGATAGATAGATTGATAGATAGATAGATAGATATTAGATAGATAGATAGATATGAGATCGCTATGAGATAGATAGATAGATAGATAGATAGATAGATAGATAGATAGATAGATAGATAGATAGATAGATATGAGGTAGATAGATATGAGGTAGATAGATATGAGACAGATAGATAGATATTAGATAGATAGATAGATAGATAGATAGATAGATAGATATGAGATCGCTATGAGATAGATAGACAGATAGATAGATATGAGATAGATATGAGATAGATAGATATGAGATAGATAGATAGATATGAGATAAATAGATATGAGATAGATAGATATGAGATAGATAGATAGATGAGATAGATATGAGATAGATAGATAGATATGAGATAGATAGATAGATAAATAGATATATATGAGGTAGATAGATATGAGATAGATAGATAGATAGAAGATGGATGGATATGAGATAGATAAATATGAGATCGCTATGAGATAGATAGATGGATAAATAGATATATATATGAGGTAGATAGATATGAGATAGATAGATAGAAGATGGATGGATGGATAAATAGATATATATGAGGTAAATAGATATGAGATAGATGGATATGAGATAGATGGATATGAGACAGATGGATATGAGATAGATAAATATGAGATCGCTATTAGATAGATAGATAGATAGATAGATAGATAGATAGATAGATAGATAGATAGATAATCTTGGAAGATCAATGAGAAAACTAAATCTTGAATTTCACAGCATGACTGTAATTGCACCGTATGTAAAATAAAGCATTTACAACTATACACTAACCTGCAGTAATATTCCCCCTAAGGACTGCTTATTAGCAGTGATTAATGCCCCCTCTCACGGACGGCCCTTGGCTGAACAGTTTGTATTAATCACCTGGTAATGCCCTGCTGCTCCGGGACTATATTTTAATTACACTAAACAATAGTAGCTGATTTCTGTTGATAAACTAGGAGCTGGAATCTCCTTTGACCTTTCCGTTGTTAGACATGGCTGATGTGCATTGATTGCGGCTCGCTCCTGGTCATTCTAGAAGCTAAAGGTTTAATGAAGCTGATATCACATCATTGTGGAGTTTGCACACTGCAGCGCGTACAGAGGGGGAGAGCTCGAGATATCTACAATTGTGGATTCATCCAATGTGCTACTATGAAAGGGACTTTTCACCTGGAATTAAAAAAACATAACGGGACAGATTTGCTAATACCGTCAATGGAGCCTTTAGCTGGATTACGCACCTAAATCTACACCTCAATCCACCTCCGGAAATTCCACACCAAAACCTGCAAACAGTGGCGTAGTTAAAGGTTTCAAAAGTTCAGTATGGGGACCCCCACAACTTTCCTCTGCATCGTTGGGTCTCTTCAAAAAAACATCTAAGCAAGACCAGCAACCAGGGTCATTCCTAGAATCTTGGCAGAGGCTAAATGTAGCGGACCCCAATGCAAAATCTGTAATATGGCCCCCCAATCATCCATGTGCATTTATAATTGTGATGTTTTCTTATAGGATAGGGGGGCCTTTAGGCCCCCTAATGATCCAGGGTTTGGTAGCAACTGCTGCTTCTGCACCACCTAGAGTTACGCCCTTGCCTGCAAGTCTCATTTGGGAATTGCAGGGAGAAAATTAATCCTTTTTTTCAATTCTGCATCAAAATTAGCACAGACCTATGCAGATTTTGCTGCAGAATTTACCACGCATTGCGGTGTGTCCTGCAGGCTAATTCCATCCTGGTGAAAGGTCCCTAAGTAGTTAGACAGTACAAACCTAGACTAAGATTGTGCCACATTGATCACAGTGGCTCTGTTGTATCTTTAGGCTACCTAAACACAGCTGCAGAATTTCTGTTGCTTTTCTGCAGATGGCCGAAGTTAACGAGCTATGCGGAATTTGCTGCGATTTTTGTTGCACATTTTGGATATGTAGTTGTTTTTTTATGTGCAGGTTTTCTGTTGCAGAATGTGTTTTTGTGATATAGCAGTAGTTGTTCCTGCAATGAGGTCACACCGGCTAACTGTATTTTCAAACATCAGCAAATGCCAATTTCTAAGCAAAATCAGTCTGGAAACACTTCCTAATCCACAACACAAGTGTATTTGCAAATTTTGGTGCTGTTTTTCCGTTCTCCATTGATTTCCATGGCAAAAATACACTGCATGTCCATGCAGTTTCCACAGCATAAGGCCGAATGCACACAGCCCGGTCGGATTCCGACTGCGAGATCTCGCAGCGGAATCAGGCCTTGTGCCTTGGCGGTGACCCCCATGTATTTGTGTGATGTCTTTTTCTCCGAGCTGCGCATGTGCCGGTTGGCGCGCCGCTGCACATGCGCAGTGCAGAGAATGAAACGCTGTAGTGCCAGAGATGACACTGATCCACGGCGATTTCGAAATTGACATTTTGGAATCGCCGCAGGACGGACGGCTTCCATTGACTGCAATGGAAGCCGTCTGTGCAAGGCCCGCACTAGAATAGGACATTCTGCGATTTTTCCCCCGCGAGCGGAAAATTGCAGTTGATTTCCACTCACGATTTTCCATAACATGTCTATGGGCAGTATTTGCTGCGAGATCCAGATCCCGCAGTGCAAATACGTCCATGTGCATTGGGTATTAATAGACATGCTGCAGATGCGAAATCCACAGCGCTTTTTAAATTAGGCGTCCTTCACACAAGCACTCTTGCGTGCAAATTTTCATGCAAAAATTGGGCTGCAGGAACCGCAACCATTAAAACCCATAGGTGTCATAGGGTGCACTCACATTGGCCGATTTTCTGCGCAAATTTTTGCCTTTGGCAAAAATACGCGACATGCTTTATTTTGGGTCGCATTTGCACAACTGAGGCTCCATAGGAATCTATGGTGCGCACAAATGCGCCCTTGTCCTGAATGAAATTACGCTATTCACAGAGCAATTTTACGGTGTTAATCGATAACAATGGGAACTAATTAGGCTTACCCGCCTACTTGGTAGGCGGTTCCATCCACTAAGTGGGATGACCCGCCTACTCATTAGAATGCCCCACCTCTTCAAACATGGTGAAGGTGTCTCCCACGCCGATGTGAACAGGGTCGGCAGCGTGGAAAAGAAGTGTAAGGAGCATGGATCCACTTGTCAAAGGACGGGATCGGGGTCTATTCAGAGCGCAATCATGTCCTTCTCTGGTGAGCATGATTACGTCATGCACATTTGAAGGAGGCCTTACCAGCGTTTCTGCAGTGTGGCTGTGCGGGTCTTCTATCTTTGCCACTGCGGATGTGACCGGAAGCGCCGACCAGTGCGCCAATGCACATGTGCAGTGGAGTTTTTAAGTTTTTTTTTTAATCTCCTGCTTTCCCGCAGGATTCACGGCTCGTCTGCAGTGTGAGCTGTGGGCGGGCCGTGAATCGGATGGCTTCCATTTACTTCAATGGAAGACGTCCATGCAGGATCCACAGCTAAATGGAAAAATGGAGCATGATGCGCTTTGTTTTCTGGACCAAAAGATCCGCAAAACAAGTCCACATGCTAAAATTCAGCTGCGGACACTTATGTTTGTCTATGAGCAGCTCGAACTGCGAATCGTCCACGCGGGTTTCCCATGTGGATTCCGCAATTCCATTCAACCTGTGGACATTGGGCCTAAGACCCTACAAGTTGCTTTGACTGGCCAGCGCTGCTCATGTGGGCAACCCTGGCCAATCAAAGCAGCATGTAGGATCTTATACTTGTAACGCATAATAATGCACAGTGAGCATCAGGTAGTCAGAAAAGCTCTTGTGGCCATCTTCGTTTGTTCAGGTCTGGAGGGTCATCTTAAGTGCATAGTAGTGTAATGGTGTGAATTGGTGACTATGGGACTAATCGAATCATTAGCAGCTCAGTAACCCCTACACCCCACTTTAAGCACCAAGAGCAACTTGTGTCATTGGTAAGTATTAGGTTTTCATATAGACGTCAACCAGTTTGGATGTTCATAGTGACAAGTTGAGATGTAGGGGGTTTAAACTGAACGAACCAATAATTTGAGTAAATATTATCCATAAATCCGGTCAAGGGCAGTTGGCCTGCTTGTTGGCAGTGCCCACACGATAATGAATTTTTCTATGCTAAAAAGCAGCCACTGGTATTGTTGATGCTTGGTGGACATCAAAGACAAAGGACTGCATACCAGAAATAAATATATGGCCCCTTTTAAATACTGTCTGACCCCACCACACTCCGAACCACCCTGCTGCCTTCATGCAATTTTTATGACTTGACTACATGTTCCACTTCCGGGTTTGTTAACAATGCAGCACTCATACCACGTGCCTGCAGATATGAATCCGGTGGAGGTAAGCGCCCATGGTTCAGGTCCGTGATGGCGCATCAGCTGACGGAAGGAGATCGGGGGTTGTATTTTTTTCAAAACAAATAAACTTTCACTAATATGAATCAAAATTTAGTTTTACTCCATTGGAGGGCACTTGTACTCAAATGTTGCACCGTGAACACAAGTCTCGTTCCCCCTTCTTCTGCATTGATGGTAGTTATCATAAATGCAGATTTCACTGTCATGCTCTGGTACAGTAGGCAATGTATGGGCCTTTATCCTGACATCCTCTGAGAGGCTACGTTACTCTTTCCTCGTTATATGACTTTATGTACAGCTAGCCTCTGGTATTAGCTGCCATGGCTGCCAGCCTCCTGCCCACTCCACAGCATAGGGATACAGCCACACCCATGGCTTGTGCCGCTACTCAGCCACAACGGCCTCCGCCACTTCAGCTCTGTCTGCTCTATATGTTGTACCCAGTGGGCTGTATTCTTTTTCTCACGCTGCATTTGTGCTGCATCACAGTCATAAAAAAGCTGCTGCCCCTCCTCCACTTTGTCACATGGCGCTGCACAGCCAATCAGAGGCCTCTGCTTGTGTTGTAGCTCTCTCTTGTGGTCAATTTTAATAATGCAGCCTTTTTATTTTTTAATTTAGAGCTCTGTCCAGAGTTCACTGTAGATCATAAGTAAGAGAGGAGCAGGGCACTGCTCATGTCTCTTACAGAAGTACTCAATGTATATTAAAATAGTGACAAGGTCAATATACAATGTCCTCTAATCTCCTAATCTTCATTTTTTCCACCTCACTTTAAAAAGAAAAATCACAACTCTCTTATTTTTCTATTGACACGGCTGTATAAGGGCTCACTTTTTTGCTGGACGAGTTGTATTTTTCAATGGTACTATTTATTGTATCATATAAGGTAGTGAAAAGCCTCAGTACTCAGCCAATCAGAGGCAGCACTTACCCATTCATGTATTCATGAATGGGTGAGTGAATGCTGCCTCTGATTGGCTGAGTGCTGGGACCAATCAGAGGCAGCTCTCAGCTGTCATTCAATAGCTGAGAGCTGCCTCTGATTGGTCACACTGCTCAGCCCATTCAGCAGGTGGGGATTTTAAATCCCCGCCTGCTGAATACTCCTCACAGCAGTGCAGGAGAAGAGCCAGCTGGACGTGGCTGAGCCCTGGCAGGTGAAGAAAGGTGAGTATAGATTTTTTTTCATTTCTATCACCATTTTTTCTTGTTTTTCAGGGAAGGGCTAATATTTAAAGCCCTTTCCTAAAAAACAATTACAGGATGCCGGCAGCTGGATCCCCTACCACAGCTGTCATCTGTGACAGTTGTGGTAGGGAATTCTTTATTCCCTGCAGGGATGAAGAATTCCTTTGCTGCATCTGTCACAGATGTGGCAGGTGCAGCAGGAAATTCTTTTTCCTCGCGGGGATGAAGGAAACATCTGCCACATTTTTCAAATTTATTAAAGATTAGAAAAATATGATTGTGTTCCTCTAAAAGCAGCACCACCCCTGCCCACAGGTTGCGTGTGGTATTGCGCTTGAGCCCTATTCACTTCAATGGAACTTAGTTTCGATACTTGAAACAACCCATTGACAGGTCTAGTGCTGGATCTAGAAAAATGCAGCCATGCTTTTTTGATTATGGGCAACCTCTTCAACAATTACAGTACATTTGGTTTTCTTTAAGAGCATCTGCTATCTCACATCCAATGCTGAGTTACAATAAACATAATAGTCAGTGGCACAGCTGGAATGGGGGGGGGGGGCAGGTGGGGCATGTGCCCTGAGTACAGTGAGGAGAGGGGCACCAGACCCGCCTAAGTCATAGGAGGCAATCAGATGACTGCTACAGGAGAACTGAGTAAGAGCTACCTTTAGGGCTGAAGGACCTCTGATGTTATGATCATGTCACCAGTAACATGTATAGGAGGGTTGCTGGAGGACATTATCCTTTTGGGAACACATAGGATGACACTATCACTAAGGGGGCACGTAGGAAAACACTATCACTGTAGAAGAGGCAGACAGGAGAACACTTTCCCTTTGGGGGCACAGTGGAGGGCATTAACACTGTTGGGACACATAGGAAGACACTATCATTGTGGGGGCACATAGGAAGATACTATCACTGTGGAGGGCACAAAGAGGGATTATTACCAAGTGGGAGAAGGAGGGCAGCATAGTTTTTGAGGCCCGATCTCTTAGGATCCCAAAAGCAAGCCTGGCTGCTAGAGTTATGCCAATGGTTCACTTAGGACCATGTTTAGATGGCGTTTTGCACTGTGCATTTGTAATGGAATATGTGCCAATTCCACATCAAGTCAATAGCGAAATCTGCCTCTGAAGTCTCTCATTAGTTTTAATGGATATCCATTGACTAACTTGAAATCCGTGTGCTTAAAAAAAAAGAAGTAGCACTTCTTAATGTGGATTCTACATTGGCAAATTGCAGACAGATTTTCCCAATTGACCTTGCAAAATTCATATGTGGATCTGCAGCTCTAAGAAATGAAAATCCTTGTCAGAAATCTGCGGCAATCAGGTAGAATCGTCATGTGGATTTTTATTGACATCTGCCCCGAGTGAACAGCTTAAGGCCACTCTCACAGGCGTTTTTACAGCGTTTTGGAAGGAATTTGAAAATGCAGTTCCAAAAGGCTGTAAACCGCAGCGATTAAATCCACTGAGTTTTTACAAACGCCTGTGTGAGAGGGGCCTAAGAGAGCCAGCAACGCAGCAGAAAAAAGTTCCACAGTGGGGCGCCAAACTGAATTTTTGCACCCCATTCAGTGAGCGTTTAGCTACACTGCTGAACAAAGAGTAGGGCCACCGAGCAGCATGGTCACAGTGCAGGCCAGAACTGTAACAAAACAAGTTTGACATGGTTTAAAATAGATTAAATGGTTGACCAATTTAGCAGGTAAACAGCGTCTTTACGCACAAAACCGTGGGGCCAATATCAATCAATTTACAAACTGTGTCACTGTGTTGTTCAGCGCATTTCTAAGCTACATCTCAGCTGCCCAGAAACCACAATGTGGGGCGTTACCCGCTGATGTCCAGATCCGGATGCCACAAAGTAGGAAAAAAACAATTAAAAAAGTTAAGTTACATTGATTAAGGTAGGTGGAGGCGCGCCAAACTCTATCTTTGCCCTGGAAGGAGGAGGACCTAGCTGTTGATGATAACCTTCATAACTAAGCTACAAGCTCCTCTCTGTGGACTCTATAAAAGATGTAGATAGATAGATCGATCGATCGATAGATAGATAGATAGATAGATAGATAGATAGATAGATAGATAGATAGATAGATAGATAGATATGAGCTAGATAGATATTAGATAGATAGATAGATAGATAGATAGATAGATAGATTAGGAAATATATATGGGGGAGCGCTCACAGAGAATGTGCTAAGGATACAGTTGTCTGACGAGTTAGACTTCTACGGTCAAAAAGTCCAATCTTCTCAGATGAGACCAAAGGTTAAAGGTGCTCTAAGGAAATTTTACATCATTTGTGAGATGGCAGCCAGAGGAAACTCCATTCACATGGTGAGGGAGACAAATATATTGCAAGACAAAAAAGAAAAATTCCTCAGCGCTCACACCAGACTGTGTATATAAAAGAGTGGATGAAAGGATAGGACTTACTTAGTGGAGGCACCTATGGCCAAGGCGCCTCCCAATCCAGGATAACTTATCACACGGTGATGAAAACCAGCGGCAGCGGAGATATTTTCACAACTTTTAATGTGTGCAATATTAAAATACACAACGCGTTTCGGCCGAGAGGCCTTTTTCAAGGCCTTGTGTATTTTAATATTGCACACATTAAAAGTTGTGAAAATATCTCCGCTGCCGCTGGTTTTCATCACCGTGTGATAAGTTATCCTGGATTGGGAGGTGCCTTGGCCATAGGCGCCTCCACTAAGTCAGTCCTATCCTTTCATCCACTCTTTTATATACACAGTCTGGTGTGAGCGCTGAGGAATTTTTCTTTTTTGTCTTGCGATAGATAGATAGATAGATAGATAGATAGATATGAGAAAGATAGATAGATAGATAGATAGATAGATATGAGAAAGATAGATAGATATGAGAAAGATAGATAGATAGATAGATAGATAGATAGATAGATATGAGAAAGATAGATATGAGATAGATAGATAGATAGATAGATAGATAGATAGATAGATAGATAGATAGATAGATAGATAGATAGATATGAGAAAGATAGATATGAGATAGATAGATATGAGATAGATAGATAGATAGATAGATAGATAGATAGATAGATAGATAGATAGATAGATAGATAGATATGAGATATATATGAGATAGATAGATAGATATGAGATAGATAGATAGATAGATATGAGATAGATAGATAGATAGATAGATAGATAGATATGAGATAGATAGATAGATATGAGATAGATAGATAGATAGATAGATAGATAGATAGATGGATAGATAGATAGATAGATATTAGATAGATAGATAGATAGATAGATAGATAGATAGATAGATAGATAGATAGATAGATATGAGATAGATAGATATGAGATAGATAGATAGATAGATTTGAGATAGATAGATAGATATTAGATATGAGATAGATAGATAGATATGAGATAGGTAGATATGAGATAGATAGATATGAGATAGATAGATAGATAGATAGATAGATAGATAGAAAGATAGATATGAGATAGATAGATAGATATGAGATAGATAGATAGATATGAGATAGATAGATATGAGATAGATAGATAGATAGATATGAGATAGATAGATAGATAGATATGAGATAGATAGATATGAGATAGATAGATATGAGATAGATAGATAGATAATGAAATCCTCCTGAGAATGGAGGATGTAAACCTTGCACCTATTAACCATCAGGACTTTATCATTCAACCCTTCACTTTTTAGGCATTATATGGCCGTATTACACTATGTGGGCAGTGAATAGCAGCATGCTGTGGGCACCGAACAAAAGTATTATTTGACATTATAAGGCAGTATAACATATAAATATTTTGGTAAGATGTGTAAATATATTTGGATCGTTTTGACCATTTCATGATTAAGACAAGGACTTCACCCTTTTAAATTCAACGTTATGTATTTTATTTTTATATACAATTCACCTTTTTTTTTTCTCGTCCAGAAATAAAATATCTAAATGCATACAGACTTCAATGTTGTATATGTTCAGCTTTCGACAATACTTAGCAGAATAAATGCTTTATACATAATTATGTCCTCTCGTATTAATGAAGTTTACAGCTAAGTCGATAAACATGGAATCCTCAAGTCCTCTGATTGTATTTAACCAATAACAAGCGGAGACATTTACTAGTTATATTAAGAAGCTGCTCAAGGAACACTGGTTAAACTATATACAATACAAACCATTCATACAAATGTAGACTAGGATATTGAAGTATACAATATACTGTAAGAAAGATTTCAACCATTCACAACTTACACAAGTTCAGGTCAAAGTTTCTCAGCTCGGCCTCTGATATTCGGGAAGAGGAACATGACACATTCCAGTGTGACCCAGTATAACATGTAAATTGTAAATGGATTTCCATCTTTATTTCTGATGGGCTCCAATTGACTCCATTCACCATCATCAATGTGCCTTTTTTTGTGTTATGTTCATTAGGGAGCTAATGATAACCTGGAGGATTCATCCCAACGGCACACACCTAAGCATTTGTTTGTAGATGCAATGTCCTAGATTGTTAAACTTAGACTTATTATCATCATCTAGTATAAGCAATACCTCCTGGGTTAAAGTTGTAAGAGGGCGCAATTTCCATACTATCGATAAAGACTTCAGTATGGCTAATCCTTTTTGGTTCCATGTAAATCTTTTTGTGAAATGTTATGTATTCGACACTTAAAATGTGTGCGTGTGTGTTTGTGCGTGTTCCCATTATATCCACAAGTGACTTACACCTAGTAAATGGCATATGGAGTGATCGGGGAAGGTCAATTGCATCTGATAAATTTCCAATATAAAAGTTTTTCTTTTTTTTGTTGTTTTTGTATTTTTTTTTTTTCATCATTTGTTATGTAGACACATTCCAGGCAATTGATGGGACTTTCTTGGATACGGTTCCAGCCCAGTCACCTTTTGTTTTTCCTTAGAGGTAAGTTTTGCATACATGTTATTGTCAACCAGAAGGGAAGTAGGGCGTGTCACTGTGATAGTTGTAATCGGGACACACCTTTTGTACTAGTTTATAATCTGTACTATAAAATGATATATAAATACAGATCACTTTGAAGGGCTTGGAGCATAACCAAGATACATGACTTTGGGTTTGCTCCTGGTAGCATGTTTTTGAAGGGTCATAGTTGCAAAGTGTGTTCTTGGTAGCCTTGTCGACCTTTTCGTATTCGATACGACAATTGAAGGACTTGGAATCTTTAGCGTCGATCACCGTTTGCTGAGCCAAGTCAAATTCCACAATTTTGGTTGGAGGTACTAAGCTCACAGACACATTTCCTTGACCGGTAGAGTTGTGCCGAAAGTAGACACTGAAGGTTCCATTGCCATGGTCCACAATTTTCCCTGTTATCAACAAATTTAACTTTACAGTTTTGATATTGGAATGGAAATCTCCCCAGCCAAACATTTTCTTAAACTTCCCTGTCTTAACAATTGGCCGTCTTTTGGATCTGGAACGAGGTCCCTGAAGATCTGTCGAGTTCCTCAGCCATTCCCAGAGTTCTTGCTCTGTGTACGGCTCTGGAGTATCATATCTCATATCCAAGGAAGTTTGATTTTCTTTACCACGAAAAGTCTGTGAAAGGAGTCGACTGATAGACAAGTCTTTGTTACTTTCTGTCCATATATGCTTTAGTGTTGATATGGAGCCTCCTGATTTTAAACTTCCAAGTTTCCCGCCACCTGTTATATTTGCACATATCACCTGAAGAGAGAAAATGACAAATTTAATACAAGACAATATGACAATTTACTACAAAGTGAACACTTTATATGTTAAGCATATCATATTGATGTCCTATTACTAAATACACGGTGCCTTCAATGCTTAAAAAGGTGTCACCTATTTTCTTTTATTTTAATATAAATCTAATACTAGCATGTTAATATGTTAAAAGGGTGGTCTATTTGTAAACTATTGATGGCCTATCCTGTCAATAGTAGATCAGGAGGTTCTGCTGTCTGTGACCCTCACCGGTCAGTCATTCGAAAGACCAATGTGTTCCTGTACTCAGCTGATTTCTGCAGGAAGCAGACAGCTCTGTTCCCATTGCTGTGCCCAGGTTAGTATTATTACACACAAAGTTGCCATTCACTTCAATGTAAACTTTCGCTGCAATACCAAGTCTGGCTACTGCACAGGGACCCTCACCGATCAGCAGTTCGAAAGACCAATGTGTTCCTGTACTGAGCTGATTTCTGCAAGAAGCGGACAGCTCTATTGCCACTGCAGTGGCCAGGCTTGAACTCATTACACGCAAAGTTGCCATTCACTTTAATGTAAACCTTGGTTGCAATACCACATCTGGCCACTGCACTGGGAAGAGAGCTGTTTACTTCCTGCAAAAATCAGCTCAATGTAGAAGCACATCAACCCACTGATCTATTATTGCTTGCCCATCGTAAGGATAGGCCATCAATGATAGATGACTAGCCCTGATGACTAGTGACTCCCCTGATTATAATGGTTCACTTTCGGTCCAGGGTCCTTCTATGCCCTGTGACAATAGCTTTTTTATGCAATCATCTTTATCCTGCCACCCGGGCTGGATTATAAGGAGGGCAAAAAGGCAATGGCCAGCGGGCTCCACTATTTTGAGTCTTCATCACCCACGTCAGGATGACTCATACTAGTTTTTAACTACAGATGATGCTTATACTAGATGATGATTATACTAGATGATGACTATATACAGTAGCTGTTATTTAGACATTCTAGTACCGTTATTTATGCATAGTGCTATCTGTTATTTGTGCATAATATGGCAGTTATTGAACCATTGTTTTGATTTTGCTATAATCCATAAAGTTTTGATACATTGTATCTCTGTTCTTTTCTTCTTTTACTTGTAATCCGATTTTTGGATCCAGCCTTTTTTTTCCTTCCATCCAAAAAATGGAGGCTACACATAATATTTTATTCTTCAAAGACCTTACTTCAGCCACGCCGAAAACCAAAAAAATCACAATGTACGCTGCTATAATATAACATTAGCACAGAGTGGTCTACATTTAAGTTAATCACTATATTAACAAATAAGGTTTGACTATCCTACTTAGCCATGACACACATGTACCTAGCCTTAGGATCACAGATATAGACTACAAAATGTAAATCTTTATTTCAAACTCTTTAAAATGACATATATGGGCCGACAAACAAATTAGACGTAAGGACAAAAGGTACAAGCGTACACTTTTTAGATACTATAGTGTACCAGACGTGAAGACAAAGGGTACAGATGTACACTTGTTCAATACTATAGTGTACAAAAGATGGTCAATTGGATTTATATATATCCAAATAGATACAAACAAGAAGTCAGTTTAACATATATGTGGAAAGTGCTCATGATATAGCTGTACAATAAACCGCTTATCAAGGATGTATGATCACAAAAACAATAGATCAAAAGCTCGACACGTTTCCTCACTCTATTAAGAGTGGTTCATCAGGAGCTGAGATGTATAACTGACTATTAGGGCAAAGCTTAGATGACTCTAAAGATGCTTTACAAATACCCCTTGTCGTGACAAGACAGGGTAATATAATGTGTGGACTGGTGATTGGCTAGAATTAAAATACATCCAGTAGAGCCAAACATGAGGGGTCTAGTCCTCAGTCGTATAGAATGAATGACCTATCTGGACGAGATTCTATTATATTCAGGGATCCGGGATAGGGGAGGTCTAAATGAGTGACCTACCCTAACTAGAAGATCTCAGATTGACGGCTCTGATGGTGAACCACAGGCTATGATTACTGTCTCAGCGTTAGACCTAAGACCTCCCTTTTGGGAGGGGACATATGCATCAGACAATAGAGGACCTTTACCAGATGTGTGAGGGGAGGGGACAAATAGCTTGTCCTAATTAAGTTTCGAAAAGGAACTTTTACTTAATGTAGGTTCATCTAAGATACATACATACAAATCGCATGCCTTCGATAGCCACAGCAAGGTCTTTGATCACTCACCGCTGCCGCCGATTGCTTGTAAAAAGCCATAGTAAAAGCCTTGCGGTCGCGGTGCTTGGGCGAGCGGAATGCGCATGCGAGCGGAATGCGCATGCGCACGCGCCGTGCAATTTTTTTGAGGTAAGAGCAACAGAAAACGAATATTGTTTTACTATTAAAAGGGTCATTCCAGTAACATTAAGTTATGTCCTATAAGCAGAATAGAGGATGGTTAGCTGATCGGTAAGTATCCAACCTCTAGGACCCTGAACAGGGTCCTGAGTTCAAGCACTTGGCAATCTCTGATGCGCTTATTGAAATGAATGGAGTGGTGGCCAAGTATGTGTGCTTCCACTATATTCATTTTGCCAGCCTCTCAGGGGTCTTGGAACCCCCATTCTGGGGATTGGTAGGGATCCCAGCAGTTGGATCCCCACTAATCAGCTACTTGTCCCTTATTCTGCAGATAGGAGATAAGTTAAAGTGGTATTTTGGTAACTGTATTTCAGCTTCTGTTATATATATATATGTTTCCCCATGAGAACATTGCTTGCTCTCTGCTTAGCGTTATCATAAAGACTCTGGGCTTAATGACAATGCATCAAAATTCAGCTTTTACCTGTTTCACATAATTAACCAATAGAGATGAATGGTTAGAATGAGGATCAACATCTCCATCCCCATGTAGCTACCAGGACACAAAATGTCAAGGCACTCTCAGGTAACTTGGCGCAAGCTTAATATATGTATTTTCCAAGTTTTTGCATTAAACTTCAAGCAACAATTGAAGGTTTTTGCTAGGATAAGTCATCAATATGTGATTTGCATAAGTCCAACGGCTGACACCCTACCAAACGATGAGCAAAGATTACTTTAACATTCTCCAGACATAGCATCATCTTTGTTGCATTAGGTCTGGTATTGGAGGTAAGTCTCATTCTCTTGAATGGAGCTGAGCAGCAATACCAGATACTATGCACAGACCTTGGCAATGCTGTATCTGGTAAAAATAACCCCTTTGGTCTAGTCTTTATAAGAGCC
This sequence comes from Eleutherodactylus coqui, assembly GCF_035609145.1. NCBI lineage: Eukaryota > Metazoa > Chordata > Amphibia > Anura > Eleutherodactylidae > Eleutherodactylus > Eleutherodactylus coqui. Next base: position 85,059,403 of record NC_089848.1, read on the forward strand.
CTGATGGTTGAACCCACACAAAGGACATACTGATTACCTATTTTAGCAACAGGTCATCATCAGTCATGAGAACGAAAATGTGTTTGGCTTTGACTGCACATGACACCACCTTCAGGGCACCAGGTCTGATAGTAAATCTCCCTCACATTCACTCGAATAAAATTGAGGTACAGTAGGAGAAGCTATGCGCAAACTTTGGTGGTGCTGTTGTCAGGGGGAAGTGTTGCCATTCTCCCACTCACTGGGCAGCTGACAGCTGCTGGGATGAATGGGGTGCCATAAATTAAGCCCCACCCCCTCTGGTCCTAGACCTAGCTGGGAGGGGTTGGGGAGAGTCTAGACCACCAGGTTGGGGCAGCTCACTGAGGCGCTGTGTGAGAGCCCTTTCGCTGGTTAAAGCCACAGCTAGGGAGGGAGAGGAAGAGAACATGGACAAGTACTGTTTTAGGTGCCCGGAACACCAGTTCAAGCCCCACTGCCCTACCAGACCAATGGCAAGGAGTGAGGGGGAAGCAGAGGTGAAGGGAAATGCCATGTAAAAGAGGTTCTGTCCCATTAGTGATGTGACCCTAAGCCCCATAGCTGGGATACGTGGCCTGGGACTGAAAACAGCACAAGCCGCATGTGCTATGGGATCCCCATGCTGGGAGAAGTGGTCAACAGAGCTCAGCGGATGGTGAACTTGAACCTAAAGGGCCTGATGACCAGACAACAAATTACAAGCGATGAAAGGGTCCTGATGACCAGGGACCAAAAGGTAGGTTGGGATGTGATGGCCTGCAAAGGAGTGAGGACAGAGCTGCATTGTGGAGGTGGTGGATTACGTAATCAGAGGACAACATACATTGCTGTTGCACTGGGACGTAACTGAGGCATGGCCTCAGTTCAGTGTGCACACTATAGGATGTTATGGTGTACATAGTTATAGGTTGAAGTTTACAACATCATGTGTTTTGGTGGAGAGATGCAGCCCCTATGGAGCGAGAAGGTCTAGCTTACATGAAGTAAAATTTATGACAGCCAACTAATGTGAACAGGTGAATTACTGTAGCTGGATCGGCACAAATTGCATGGAAATGGTTATAATGCAACGTTTAAGTATTTATGCCTTTCTATGGAAAAAAATATATTTTCTATATTACCGTTTATTCTAAGCCAAGTTCAGTTGTTTCAAAAAATGCATGCCGACTCCGAATTTGTCACCGCTGCACCATTACATTACCACCCACCCTGCTCTTTCACTGTTACTAGTAGGTTCCCTTGGATCTTGTGATCTGTGCGGTTTCTAACAATTCGACCCAATCATTTATCATAAAAACGATGATTCATTCAGCTTTTACCAGACACAGCGCCATCTGCTCACAGCTTAGCACTGGAGATCAATCCCATTCACTTGAATGGCGCTGGGCTGCAATATCTGACACTGTGCACAGTGGCTTGGATCTGGGAAGAGAAGTCCAATTTGATGGCCCATCCTAGCAATAGACCATCAATTAGGATTTGTACAGACTCAGGTAGTTCTCCTTTAATGTTACAAGATTATTTTGCGGATATCTTCCCATAGGACGGCTGAATCATCTTTATAGAAAACTCTGACATTCTTCTAAAATATGAATGTCTCTTAGATGAACTGCAAATCAAATAATGTAAGAATCTATTATGAGTCTGACAGACCTATATTTTAAAGAACTGCCAGCCAACGTTGAAGAAATCGCTGTGTCTTCAGAGCATTGGGACTACTTTGATGCACTGTGCATGAAAAGAGCTTTACTTCCCAGACTCCTTCTTGGTGTCTTATCCTTTATGAAGGGATTTGCAAAGTAATCTCTTATAATGGGACTTAATGCAATACAAATGTAAGAAAAATCTGGCAGCTCGGAGGATGAGAATGGTGTGCGGTACAAATGAACAATTTGGATGTGGAGAAGTAGGATATCGAAGACATGATGAAAATAAAGAGCGGACACCAGTAATCACCGCTAATAAGGACATTAATTAAGACTGACTCTCATTAGTTTGTATATTCTTAGTAAGTAAAAGGGGCTCTAGACGATTTATATGTGGATGATGCTAGGACTGTTTCCGCCATTCATATAAAGAAGTCAATTATAAGGGAACTGCAAAGGTAGCAGTTGTATCTGGACTCTGGAGTTTGAAGGGGACCGAAAGTCCCTCTGACATATAAGACACCACTAGTATTATAAATGGCATATGGTATGTGGGCCCTCTGACAGATTTTGCACTAGGGCCCAGGAGCTTCAAGTTACCGATTTGCCAAATATGTTTTATCACCACAAAGGGAGCTTGGAAATGGGAATAAAGTTATGTCCCCTTGTTGCAGCCATGATCGAACAGTAGGTCCAGGGTTACGTCACCGCGTCATCTCCGGCCCATGTGCTATTGTAGTGTCCCAGAACAACATCCTGGTCCCCTCCATAAATGTCATACATGTGTTGTCTTATGTGGATGCACTGTGAAAAACTGTCATGTCAATTTTCTGTATGTGTGTTGCACAGCTGCAGCGTCTGAAGAGTTAACCCCCATGAAATCATTGCCTGTCAGCTCTGTCTGCTGCTGAATGTATCTATCCTACTGTGTCATGTGGTACAAGTGAGGTTATAAAAGTGAGTGTCTGAGAGCGGGAAGAGGTCTTCTTCTTTCTGTGTTGGAGCAGGGTTCCATCTTACCTGCTGCTCGGAGCTAACACAGAGCTGCATGGGAGCACCATTAGCTTCCGTGTTGGCGAAGATGGAGGAAGAGGAACGACATCCCGTGGCGGATGAAGAGTGGATGTAATAGGAGTGAGTCCATGCCAGAGAAAGAGAGAGCGCACAACCCACATTATCCGACTTCACACAAACCAGGTACCCGTGCAAACTACAGGCATTTATTTTTCCTGTGTGGCCGTCCGCCATTAGGATCACCACACAGAGGTACGTGATTGTGACACCCATGCAGATGATGTGCGGGGTGCATCTAGGCTAAGCCTTCTTCTATGTGATTTCTTGCCAGAGAGTATGTGGAGAGCTTCTTGTCTTTTTACCTCCTCCGGAGTATATTTAATATCCAGAACCGGTGACATATAGATAACGTGGACGATAGGGCTGTATTGTTCCTGTGTATTTTTGCCTCCCAACCTCTGAGCTTCTGCCTGTAACTACTGCCATGAATGTACCTGTAATTACCTGCAAAGTTTATTCAAGTAGGTCCCCAATCGTTCCTGAGGACCCGAGGTACGATACACTTGTCCAGTGTTTATTACTCCGCCGCATAGAATAACAGTGTGGGAATGGTGGCGTCACAACGTGATATACATATATACTCTCATAAGCATTTCCCCTGTGTTACCACTCGGTTACACCATGACAAGGACTAGGTCTCTGGCCATACCCACAGTGTTCATTTCTCCGTGACACTGCTATATGTGGCGTCTCTCGCGGGACGTTACACTGTGCCTTGACATTTGGCGCTGGGCTCCGACATGAATGCATTTCCCTGTTGTTTATTGGCAGATTGGTCGAAAGAGAGGTCGCTTCCACCTCTCATACCTATCTATCAGTTTTATATTGTTTCCCCTATCCATCTAGGAGCAGACTAAGTGCCCCAGGTTCCTGAGGTAGGGATGACTTTATTGTGATAATCGCAGGGTCCGCCATGCCAGTTTGGTTAAGGTTAGTGTTCCCCTTCCCATATTTCCATTATCATTATTGACCTATTTTGTGTTTCGGCGTTATTGTAAGAATACATGTCTAAAGCAGTTCCCCGGGGACTTTAGTGAACATTCGGCTCAGACATACAAGTGACGTCCATGAGGAGAGACATATTTACACCATGCACGGACGTAACACTTCTTTTGAGCTTTTTTATCCATTCCCTCAATGCTATCTGTGCCTGTTTGTTGAAAAATAGGCAAGGTTGACAATAGAATGAGCATCATAGAAACTGGTATTAGATGACTTTCTGAATGGAGTTCTTATCTTATGTGGGGAGCTAAAGGTGTTGTACACTAGTGATGGCCCATCCTTAAAATAGTTAATCAGTAGTAGATTGGTGGGGGGGTTGGGTCGCAGGACCACTGTCAGTCAACTGCCTGATAGGCCAGTGTGCTTGCTCACTAAGCTGATTGCTGCAGGAAGCAGACTGCTCTATTCCTACTGCAGTGGCCAGGCTTGGTACTACAAGCAAAGTTCCCACCGAAGTGAATGGGCACATTGCATGTAATACCAAGCCCTGCCACTGCAGTTTTATAGTTTTCCCCAAAAACGATATATTAATCTGCTTAGCCCCTCCTGCTCTATAACATACTTCCTGCAGTTCACACAGCATGTTCAAGCTGAAAGATTCCCTTTAACTATTACAAATATTGTGTTGCATTGCACAGTATATTATTTTCTACCATATATGATTGCTATTTAGAAAACTGTAGGGAAGTGTTGATGTTGATGACTAAACTCTGCATGTTATATTTACCTGTTCATAACAAGGATAGTATACCATATAAGATACTGACATCCAACATAAAGCCAGCTGTGGAGCCGCTGTCCCATTATTGCATAATTAATGAACCCCAAGATATGATGTTCTGCAGGATCATTCCCTCTCATCTTCTACATTTTTACCATCAATATAGATAGATAGATAGATATCAGACAGATAGATATGAGATGATAGATAGATAGATAGATAGATAGATAGATAGATAGATAGATAGACAGATATGAGACAGACAGATATGAGATAGATAGATATGAGATAGATAGATAGATAGATATCAGACAGATAGATATGAGATGATAGATAGATAGATAGATAGATAGATAGATAGATAGATAGATAGATAGATAGATAGATAGATATGAGATAGATATGAGATAGATAGATGGATAGATATGAGATAGATAGATAGACAGATATGAGATAGATAGATAGATAGATAGATATAGATAGATAGAGGTCTGCTATTAGAAACCCCCAAGGAAGGCTGCATTGTAGTCTAGCTTATTGGCCATTCAATCAAATAGTCAACCATGTAATGCACTGAAGAGTCCGAGCTGCATTTTGTTCGAAGCTCTCCTCTTTAACCCCTTAACAACTGCCCATACACCTTTTTACGGCAGGCGTTAAGGGACTTTTCATGGCATCAGAAGCCTAGCACGGGTCGAATGACAGCCTTACGCTTGCTCATACAGCGGGACTGAAAAAAACACTTTTTTTCAGGGCAGCCAAGCACTTTCTTCATTTTTGGATCGTTTTTGGACCGAAAAAAAACACTGATACCTGCTGTCTAACCCTTTACATGCAACCATGGCATGTAAAGAAATGACAGAGGATGGGAGCTTGTGATCATGATGTACCTGATAGGTATCTATTGCACCAGGAGTCTTGAATATGCCCTACAGGCTGAGCCCCCTGGCTGAGCTTCATAGGCAATATAGTACACTGTTATCCTAAAGTATAGGAGTGTTTTATAGGAATGGTCAAGTGTTGTGAAATTCAAGTAACCTAGTGGGACGAAAATAAAAAGTCCAAAAAGTATAAAAAAATATACATGTTAAAAAATAAAAACATCAAAACCTCACATTTTAAAAAACATTTACCGAGCAAAAGATCAAAACTACAACTTCGGCTCATAAGAGGGTAAGTAATGTATTTACAAAGTAACTAAACTTTTTATGTAGTTTATAGATACATGTATATGCAAAGGATAGGTAGAAATTTTTTTTGCCATGGATCTAGAAAACTGTTTTCTTTTATTTTTCCTTAGAAACAACACATCAAATTATTGGATACTCTTATCATTTCATGTGCCATTTATCAATTTCCTGAGTCAGATGAAAAATGACTTTTCAGAAATGCCATATCCCTGGCAGTGTGTTCTACCTGCGTACAATTCATCAGTGCTTCATTGGAAATAAGAAATCTATTTTAAACCGTGCCGGATTGATGTACGAGCCCGGCCCGTCTCATTGCAGCACTTTACTCTTCATGTTCAGCTATTCTAATAGCTTCAGTCAATTCTCTGGCAACTACTTCATTAGGTTTATTCTGTGGGTATCAGTCTGTTTGTGAAGGTAACTGGTAACGTTGGCCGTGACATTTTATGCATATCTGAGAGGATTTGGTTAAACATATTTATTATTCATAGGGCAATTACTTTAAAAAGTTGCCTGAGTTGAAAGAACTTTGGCCATCCCTTCTCCATGGATTCAAATAAAGTTGATATACTCATGTCTCCCCGCTCCAGCAGTGTCTCAAGTCTCCGCTTGGTCCCCAATGGCAGTCCCGCCCAGTTTATGGGATGTCACAGGGGCTGCAGCCAATAACAGAGCTAGTATCCCCACCGATTAACTATTGATGACGTATCCGGAGGATGGGTCACACATCATGTGACGAAATGTCATCACTGTAGCCAGAAGAAGAGTTAAGTGGGGGGGACGGTCACAGTCAGAACGGGAGCTGTGGGGGGATTGGGAGTGGTGTATATGAATTTTTTTATGCTTTTATACAGAGTTGAGGAATTTCCGATATATTTCTCCCCAGACCACCCTTTTAATATATATTAATATTTAAAGGGATTGTCTGCTCCCCTTAAAAGCTGCTCAAAATCTCCGACGGCAAGAACGCAGCAAATTATTCATAAGAGGTAGGTTTAATTTCTTCACCCATGTGAGCTTATTTAATCTAAAAGTACACCTGATAGTGGGCCTTGTGATCAACAGACAGAACGTCATGCCTCGCAGAAGAGCTGGATGTTATTGGTCCCGTGACCAGGATCAGAGTAGCGTTAGCCACTGAATGAACCTGAATGAAGCAGACTAGCAGTCATGTGCTGTTCATTGTACACATGACCGCTCAGCCAATCACAAATTTCAGCGGTGATTGCTCCATAGCTGCTGAAAGTATTGATCACTGGAGCGATCATGTGCACACTGTACAGCATGTGACCGCCCGATGGCTTCTTCCAGGTCCCAATCGGCAGGCACTGGCACTCCAATACTGAACACGGCACCATTAGAGTAGATAGGCATGTGATTCTTCTCTTTATTTCCGACATGTCTTAGCCAGTGAATTTGTTTTAGGTCCCAGAAAACCCCTTTAAACCTCTTTCCTTTGAAAAAAGGGCTGCAAACCTCCCATCAGAGATAGAGTTGGACACGGTACGTTTCTACGGACTCGGGTTCTACGAGGGACTCCACAGCCCAGCAGCCTTCTTCCACTAATACCAGTTGATAATTGGTGATTACAACAGTGGACATGCTGCATTTTTATAGAGGGTTTTCCTTTTCAGACAATTCCTTTAGGAAATTTTTGAAAAGCGTGGCCAAATACAATTTTTAATCACCTGACACGATTTAGGGCAATTTTTTTAAATTTTTTGTTATTTAAAGGGTTATGGTCTTTAATGTTTTCTAAGGTGAAAACCTTCAAACAACTATATATCCTGTAGCTATTCAAACCTATTTTCTGGATAGAATATGTGACCCTTATCTATCCTCTTCACTGATTTAGCCAATGGCATCATGAAGGCGTGAAGTAGAAGATATCAGACATCAAAGGAAATAGACTTCTAACAGTATACCAATATATTCCTCTCCAGCAACGGACACTTAATGCAAATAGGAGGCAGGTAACTCGACGGCAGCGACATAAGAACAACCGCTCTAATAGTAGAAAGCCCACCGGCCAATCCTTATTGTATATTCAGCTCTTGATATCTTTGTGGGGTCTTCATGCACAGTGATGGCTCTTCATATTTCTCAGCTACAATTACTATCCTTGTTATCCATATAGGAAAAGCAACGGATCTGGACTTTGCTGAAATTGGCCTTATGATTGGTTGTAAAGACGCACAGTCAGAGCTGGCCCAGACAAATGGACCAGATGGAGGCCATATCACAGCCGTTATCGAGCAGCTGAAGTATCTGAAATCAACCACGCAGTGAAGGAGTAGGCATCAGTGTCAGACGAGCATCTGGAAATCCATACCTGGTGTGGAGGGTATATCCAGATGCAATTGTAACATTAGGAAACCAGTTGTTACATCCGACCTGGACATATACGTTGTCTCCTAAAAGGATGAATATATACACACACAGTCTAAATGTGGACAACAAAAAAAGGCCTACAATAAGAGATGACCCTATCTATCAGCAGAGCACCTTCCCTGATGAAGGCAACCCAACATGAGGAACCTAAGGTAACCCTGACTTTTCATAGATGGTGACTGGGAATACTGGCAAAGGTTAGATGACACTCTGTATAATAAACCACAAGAGTACAGGGAATAAGATGTACAAACCCCGAGATAAGTAAATCACCAGCAGACATAATCGATACACAGATCAGGACCAGAAGCCACCAACATGATCAGAAACACCTTTAGACAAGTAGCATAACCGGTATCCTCTGAGAGGAAGAGGCCAAATAATTTAGACGAACTAACGGCTGATGGCAGTATGTGCATTCGGGCAGGGGCGTAACTATAGAGGGTGCAGGGGATGCAGTTGCACCCGGGCCCAGGAGCCTTAGGGGGCCCATAAGGCCTCTCTTCTCCATATAGGGAGCCCAGTACTATGAATAAAGCATTATAGTTGGGGGGCCCTGTTACACATTTTGCATTGGGGCCCAGAAGCTTCAAGTTATGCCTCTGTGCAGTATGATTTAGGTATGGGTACGGGTACAGATAGAGGGAAGGGGGGGCCCAGCTCACCTTTTACATCAGGGCCCCTGAGCCTTTAGTTACGCCCCTGCATTCGGGATCTTCCTCCTCCCTTCCCCTGACCTCTCCTCTTTAGTTCCACAAGAGGCAAGGAGCTGCTGTAGATGCCCAGACTTCCTCCTGCAGCAGCACCGAGCAGAAGTAGCAGCGCTCTGAAGACCACGACAAGGGTAAGAATATCGGCTTCATGGGGCTCTACTACTACTGTGGGGGGGTCACTAAGGCATTTTTTTAATGCCTCCATGGAGAATAATGGATGGGTGTAAAAAACCTCTTAGATGCTGCCCTGGTTCCAGCAGTCTCCAAGTCCTGCCACAAATTGCATTGAGGTCTGGGCGTCCAAGACGTTTCCATGTTTCCCCTTAGGCCTCATTCACACGAGGGTTTTTAAACAGCTTTTTTGCGCGCTAAAAAAAAATGTAGCCGAAAATCGCTACCATGCGAAGCATTGGATTCCAATGCATTCATTCACATGGGCGGTTTTTCGGGTGTGTAAAAAAAAAAATCACACCGTAAAATCGTCAAATCACCAATTGTTTTCGGTCACTAATTTTTCTTGCAGCGTCAAAAGACAGGTCAAAGCTATTGACGAAAAATGCTGGAGGCTCCCATAGACTCCTATGGGAGCTGAGGAAAAAAGGGCGGGAAGGGGGTTTAGCTGCGTCCAGCGCCAGGAGGAGAAGACGGCTACTGCTATTTAAGCCAATAGAAGTCATTCTGCCGACCAACGGAATTCTGTGTGCACTCTTCATGCGATACGCCCGTGTGAATGGACGAGAAACCGCTAATTAATTTCGGGATTAGATCGCGGCTATCCTTCGTTATCGCGATTTTCGGCCGCGTGCGGCTGTTGTGGAATCACACAAGCATGTGAGAATGAGCCATTAGGCTAATTTTACACAAGTGAGCGTGATATCGCGACGTGAAACTCGGCCTGATACCGCGCTCATGCAATATACCTGCAGATGCGAGGCTTTTTTGTGTCAAAAACGCCTCCCATCGCTCCAGTACTGTTGGAAAGCCGCGTCAAAGGATTGGCAGGTGTCTCCCATTGTTTTCAATGGGAGACCTTGCATTGCACGCCGTGCGATGTGTTTACCGTCCCCATTCAAAAGATATGACTTGCCGCAATTTTTTTCCTGCACTGCGATGCGGGAAAGAATCACTCCTTTTTCAGTGTGATAGCGGTCCTTTGTGCATCCGCTTTTCTTGCATGTATGAAGAAAAAAATTTAAATTAGAGTTGCTATTTTTTTAAAGCACCCACAGACTCGAATAAGCAATTTTCTTACAAAAATTGCGCCAAAATAGAACATACTGTGATTTATTTCGTTTTTTTTACTGGGACTTTGTTCTTGATGAGTAAAAAAAATCCTGCTGGATTGTAGAGCGATTTTTTTTTCTTTTTTTTTTTTTGTTGGATGACATTGGTATCTAGCTGGTGTCGGAATAAGGTTTGTGGTTGGATGTTTTTGTCATAGGGCTATGTGGTATATACAATATCCAGCCGGTCTTGAGATAACCTGGTTTTATTCAATTCTCCCAGCTGACTTTATAAATCCTTCACTAAACTTTCCCAGCATTGTAATCTGAGACGTTTGAGCTACAACAAAATGGCTGCCCTGAGGCTACTGGGAGCAGTGGTCCAGCGATCCATCACTAGTGCTTGCCTTTCTCTTCCCTTCTATTGGCTGACGGTTCCGGTGATGTTAGTGTCACTGATTGGCCGTTCGTTGCTATGGTTTTAGTTGTAGTTCGGAGCGCTGCAGACCACTGCGGTAGAAATGATGTGAGTACTACAAGTCCCAATGTCCTCCGCGGCTGCTTCCTATTGTGTCCTCAGCCGCTGCTTCCGGTCGTGGGTCTGTTCTCCCGGCGAGCACCCGGAGATCATGCCCCGCTCCAAAGAGAGCTCCGACGAGGTCCGGAGGAAGGTGGTGGAGGCGCACAAAGCAGGGAAAGGGTATAAAACCATCGCCAAAGTGCTGGACCTGCACCGCTCCACGGTCCGGCAGATCATATACAAGTGGAAGGCGTTCAACACCACCGCGACCCGGCCCCGCAGCGGCCGCCCCACCAAGCTGGACAGCATCCTCCGCCTGATGGGGAGCGCCGCGGAGCTCGGGGGGACCACAGCGGACGGGGGAGTCGAGGGGGCGGACACCGCGCGCATCTCAGGTACTGAAGCCTTGTAGTCACTTTCAGAGCTGCAGGCACCGTCCACCAGTCACCCCCAAAACTGCAAGCAGCGTCCAGCAGTCACCCCCAAAACTGCAAGCAGCGTCCAGCAGTCACCTCCAGAGCTGCAAGCAGCGTCCAGCAGTCACCTCCAGAGCTGCAAGCAGCGTCCAGCAGTCACCCCCCCCCCAGAGCTGCAAGCAGCGTCCAGCAGTCACCCCCCCCCCAGAGCTGCAAGCAGCGTCCAGCAGTCACCCCCCCCCCAGAGCTGCAAGCAGCGTCCAGCAGTCACCTCCAGAGCTGCAAGCAGCGTCCAGCAGTCACCTCCAGAGCTGCAAGCAGCGTCCAGCAGTCACCTCCAGAGCCGCAAGCGCCGTCCAGCAGTCACCTCCAGAGCCGCAAGCGCCGTCCAGCAGTCACCTCCAGAGCCGCAAGCGCCGTCCAGCAGTCACCTCCAGAGCCGCAAGCGCCGTCCAGCAGTCACCTCCAGAGCCGCAAGCGCCGTCCAGCAGTCGGCCCCCAGAGCCGCAGGCGCCGTCCAGCAGTCGGCCCCCAGAGCCGCGGGCGCCGTCCAGCAGTCGGCCCCCAGAGCCGCGGGCGCCGTTCCAGCAGTCGGCCCCCAGAGCCGCGGGCGCCATTCCAGCAGTCGGCCCCCAGAGCCGCGGGCGCCGTTCCAGCAGTCGGCCCCCAGAGCCGCGGGCGCCGTCCAGCAGTCGGCCCCCAGAGCCGCGGGCGCCGTCCAGCAGTGGGCCCCCAGAGCCGCGGGCGCCGTCCAGCAGTGGGCCCCCAGGGGCCGCGGGCGCCGTCCAGCAGTCGGCCCCCAGGGGCCGCGGGCGCCGTCCAGCAGTCGGCCCCCAGGGGCCGCGGGCGCCGTCCAGCAGTCGGCCCCCAGGGGCCGCGGGCGCCGTCCAGCAGTCGGCCCCCAGAGCCGCGGGCGCCGTCCAGCAGTCGGCCCCCAGAGCCGCGGGCGCCGTCCAGCAGTGGGCCCCCAGAGCCGCGGGCGCCGTCCAGCAGTGGGCCCCCAGAGCCGCGGGCGCCGTCCAGCAGTGGGCCCCCAGAGCCGCGGGCGCCGTCCAGCAGTGGGCCCCCAGAGCCGCGGGCGCCGTCCAGCAGTGGGCCCCCAGGGGCCGCGGGCGCCGTCCAGCAGTGGGCCCCCAGGGGCCGCGGGCGCCGTCCAGCAGTGGGCCCCCAGGGGCCGCGGGCACCGTCCAGCAGTCGGCCCCCAGGGGCCGCGGGCGCCGTCCAGCGGTCGGCCCCCCGGGGCCGCGGGCGCCGTCCAGCGGTCGGCCCCCCGGGGCCGCGGGCGCCGTCCAGCGGTCGGCCCCCCGGGGCCGCGGGCGCCGTCCAGCGGTCGGCCCCCCGGGGCCGCGGGCGCCGTCCAGCGGTCGGCCCCCCGGGCTGCAGGCGCCCGCATGGTGCGGCAGCCGCCTCCGGAGACCTCATACCACAATCGCCTCCAGAGCTGCATGCGCCAGCTTTATACTGCCATCGCCTCTGCTGTAATCCACGAATCACCTCCACAGCTGCAGGCACCAACTGTATACACACCTCTAGTTTTATCCAGCAGTCACTCCCAGAGCTGCAGCCTAAAGTCTTATACCCCAGGTATATTACTCCAGAGCCGCTGCTCCCGGCCACCTCCAGGGCTGCATTCACAGTTCTGCTTTCTGCCACAGGCTAGAGAACTTGTCACAACCCCTTTAGGTGGGTCTTGTAGTGACTGCTAGAGATTTCCCGTCTCCAGTCTTGTGGTGATCAGCATGGTCAGCTACCTAGTGCTGCTGCTGGAGGAAAGGTTTTGAAGGGTGGGGTGGGGGAGCGTTGGCTGTGGTCTCTGCCATTGGAGGGGGGGGCATCGGTTGTTGTGGTCTCTGCTGTTGGAGGGGATGGGGGTGGGGCATCGGTTGTTGTGGTCTCTGCTGTTGGAGGGGATGGGGGTGGGGCATCGGTTGTTGTGGTCTCTGCCGCTGGAGGGGGGGGGGGGCGGGCATCGGTTGTTGTGGTCTCTGCCGCTGGAGGGGGGGGCGGGCATCGGTTGTTGTGGTCTCTGCCGCTGGAGGGGGGGGCGGGCATCGGTTGTTGTGGTCTCTGCCGCTGGAGGGGGGGGCGGGCATCGGTTGTTGTGGTCTCTGCCGCTGGAGGGGGGGGGGGGGCGGGCATCGGTTGTTGTGGTCTCTGCCGCTGGAGGGGGGGGGGCGGGCATCGGTTGTTGTGGTCTCTGCCGCTGGAGGGGGGGGGGCGGGCATCGGTTGTTGTGGTCTCTGCCGCTGGAGGGGGGGGGGCATCGGTTGTTGTGGTCTCTGCCGCTGGAGGGGGGGGGGGGCATCGGTTGTTGTGGTCTCTGCCGCTGGAGGGGGGGGGGGGCATCGGTTGTTGTGGTCTCTGCCGCTGGAGGGGGGGGGGGCATCGGTTGTTGTGGTCTCTGCCGCTGGAGGGGGGGGGGGCATCGGTTGTTGTGGTCTCTGCCGCTGGAGGGGGGGAGGCATCGGTTGTTGTGGTCTCTGCCGCTGGAGGGGGGGAGGCATCGGTTGTTGTGGTCTCTGCCGCTGGAGGGGGGGGGGGCATCGGTTGTTGTGGTCTCTGCCGCTGGAGGGGGGGGGGGCATCGGTTGTTGTGGTCTCTGCCGCTGGAGGGGGGGGGGGCATCGGTTGTTGTGGTCTCTGCCGCTGGAGGGGGGGGGGGGCATCGGTTGTTGTGGTCTCTGCCGCTGGAGGGGGGGGGGGGGCATCGGTTGTTGTGGTCTCTGCCGCTGGAGGGGGGGGGGGGCATCGGTTGTTGTGGTCTCTGCCGCTGGAGGGGGGGGGGGCATCGGTTGTTGTGGTCTCTGCCGCTGGAGGGGGGGGGGGGCATCGGTTGTTGTGGTCTCTGCCGCTGGAGGGGGGGGGGGCATCGGTTGTTGTGGTCTCTGCCGCTGGAGGGGGGGGGGGCATCGGTTGTTGTGGTCTCTGCCGCTGGAGGGGGGGGGGCATCGGTTGTTGTGGTCTCTGCCGCTGGAGGGGGGGGGGGGGCATTGGTTGTTGTGGTCTCTGCCGCTGGAGGGGGGCATCGGTTGTTGTGGTCTCTGCCGTTGGAGGGGGGGGGGGGGATCGGTTGTTGTGGTCTCTGCCGTTGGAGGGGCGGGGGCATCGGTTGTTGTGGTCTCTTCCGCTGACCTGTGACCTATTACATGTATCGTGTTTTTTTTTATATCCAGATAACGAGAAGGAAGCGGCGGCAGAAGACGTCTGCAGGAGCGCCGAGGGGACTGGGCGGATCTCTGGAAACGAGGACAAAAGACCTGGAAAGTATGAGTGCGGCCGCGGAGAGGAAGAGAACGCTCGGGTCTCCGTTACGAGACCAGAAACCCCCAATCTTGTTGGAGTGAAGATGGAAGACAACAATGTCCTGATCTCCGGCAGTCCTTTACGAGCCGCTGGTCCAGAGGTGACGAGGACGACGGCGCCAAAGAGGAGGCGGCGTAAAGAAAAGACAAAGAACTCAAAGCCAATGCATAACCACAGCCGGGCATCACCCTCCACACCTTCTTCCAGCCGGGCCCCTGTCAACCCTCAACCTGAAACCCTTACACCGGGCCCTGCAGAGCATCAGGTGGAGGATATACTGTGCTGCGAGATCTGCGGCGCTTACTTCACCTCAGAACCTGAACTGGAAGCCCACCAGGCTCAGCACCTGCTGCTGCACGAGTGCGAGGAGTGCGGGAAAGCCGTGCAGTCGGCGGCCGGTCTTAAAGTGCACAAAAAACTAAAACATGGATTCCTGAGGGAACACAAAGAAAGCTCAGATGAGGCCGAGTGTGAATGAACTGTCCCGGAGGAAGTGAAGAAAACATGGGTGGGGTCAAATCCTCAGCGGCCCGATCATCCCCTCAGTAACATGCCCCGCCCACAATAGCGCATTCAGTATTTGATGGGGTTGATGCATGATCCTGCGTGGGTTCTTTAAAGGGACTCTGAATGCCAGCTTCATCCTAGTTGAAGGCATGTTATTGCGCCATTAGTGGAAATGGACCACAGCCTCCTACGAGGTCTTTATAGTAGCATCGCGCTACGGGGTGCGACCTGACGTGTGCGCGGGCCACAAACGGTTAACCCTGTGAGCGCCCTCTCCATTGCCGAAGGCATGTATTTATATACGCACAATCTTCTGTTATTTATGAGCCGTATGGACTTGCAATATTAAGACAAAATAGGAAAAAGCATGTTATATCTACAATTGTAAGAAAAAGTAAGTGAACCCTTTGGAAGGACCTAGATTTTTAGATTAATGACTTACAAAATGCGGTCTTATTGTATCTGTCTGTCATTGTGACTTGGATAACGATCTAAACTAATCGCACAAACGGTGGTACCGCTCATGCCTTTTATGGAGCACTTTGCATAAACGCCCACAGTGCAGAGAGAAAAAGTAAGTGAACACCTGAATTCAATAAGTTGTATATTCCCCCCTCGCCACAATCATTCTATCAGATGTTTCCTGTAGCTACAAGTAGGGGATTTTAGACCATTCCTTTCTGTTAATATTTCAGTTCATCAGTATTTCTGGAATGCCTTGTATCCACACCCCCTTTCAGGTCAGGCCACAGCATCTCAATAGGGTTATGGCCAGGACTCTGACTTAGACACTCCAAAATACAAATCATTTTCAACGAGTGTGCAGTCGATTCCCTTGTGTGTTTGGGAGCGGCACTTACCGTCTCCTGGAAGATGTTTTATCACCGTAGAATTCACAGCTCCTTCAGTAAGTGTGAGGTGTCCAAAGGGGCATCAACTGTTAACTGCTTAGATACCGAGGTTGATGCGGACTGTGGCATCTAAGCAGCTAGCCAGAGGGAGAGGCTCTCTCCTGCGCTCTATCCCTCCACTCTCCTCCCTTGCAGTACAATCGTGGGGTGCCAGTAGGTTGGCACGGCAACGACTGCTGTTAAAATTACAATATACTGCAATACTGTTGTTGCAGTATATTGAACAAGCAGACAAACAATTACAAGTTCAAGTCCGACATGGGGATTAAATTGTGATCAAGTCCAAAATAATATCTAAATACTGCATTAAATATCACAAACTGTGACTGCTGTAAGAAAAAAAAGCCCAAACTGCAGTTTTTGTCACTATACTGCTAAAAAGAAATGTAATAAGAATTAATCAAAAAGTCCCACCCCACAATGGTATAAAAAAACTGCAGTATTTTATATGTTGTAATCACTAATAACTTCAGAAGGGTCGGTGATCCGGGGAAAATTGGCTTCTACCTCCATTGTTTCGTTTTTTTGCCTTCCTTTTTGAGAGGAAAAAGGCTAAACTGGATGGACATGTCTGTTACAGCGTGCCTCACAAAAACAACCATTCAAACTCCTCCATCGATAGGAGAAAAGTAAAAATGTATGTGGGAATAAATAACAAACTGACTGGTTAATTGAAACTCCTTGCCAATTAAGGCCGCCTTCACATTGGTGAGAAAATCGTGTGAGATTTGTGCGTTGCGAGACACATAAATATTAACCCTACTAATGGGTTCATACACATTGGCGATGTTTTCCTGCAAGGCACCGTGATGCGAGAAAAAAAATCGTGTATCCGGCTGCATGATCTCGCAGCGCAGTACCATTGTTTTCAATGGCACCAGCGGCGGCCCCATTGAAAGCAATGGGAGAACTCCATGATAGTCTGCCATGGCTGTGACAGCCGTGCCGGAGGATCCCTTCTTCCCCGCAGTGATGCAAGGCTGTTTTCACATGAAAATATCTTGCGTCATCATTTCACATGGATGGCGAGATCGGGCCGTGATTCATGGTCTGATATCGCCCTCGCCAGTGGGAAGGGGCCCTAAGTCTTGGACGTCATTAACACAGAAGTACACTTAAAGCCTGGTTTAAACACGATTGTCGCTCAAAAGATGTCTTTTGAGCGATAATCGTTGTGTGCCTTCCCAGCACAAGGTGGTCGCTCAAACGTTGAGCGATCACTTTGCGCTCTGAGCAGGGTATGCAGAAGATAAGCGGGCCGCTTGCCTTCTGCATCCAGCTTTTCTCTGCTTGGAGCGCCTGGCTGTTATACAGCTGAGTGCTCTGAGCGGGGGATACAGGACACAGCTGGACCCCGCCTGTGTTCAGGAAACGGGATACAGCTGAAACAATAGTATCAGCTGTATCCCGCTGTGAGCTCCTGATAAGGTTCATCGTTATCTCTCAGCACGCTGAAAGAGAACGATCAGCGATTCCTTAACGAATAAAATGCACGATTTCAGTGCAGTTAGATACAGTGATTATCACTCAAAAGAGGACTTTAAGCGTTTTTTTTTTAACGCAAATAGTTGTCTAAATCAGCCTTAAGGCCCCTTGTCCACGGGCGTTGCAGTATCCTGCGGCGGAGAGCCGCTGCCCAGGAGCAGGAGCTGCAGACAGATCTTTGCTGTCAGACTAATCTGACAGGCTGATCTCAGAGAATCGCGGCAATTCGCAGCATGCTGCGAATTGCCGTCTGCGAACGGAGAATTATAATGATCCTCCACTCGTCGACACTGGCCGGCGCTTTCCATAGCAACGCTATGGAAAGCTTCAGACGGCGTGATTCGCTGGCAATTTACCACCGGTGAAATCGTGGATGGGGGGCCTAAGGATCATTTACACACAAAGACAGTCTTTCAAAAGATTTCTAGATTAACAGTTCTAGCAATTATTTTGCATACAGTAGGAATGGCACTAATGCCCTTTTAGCACTTGATCCGCTTCATTTGCATGTAAATGAACCTCCAGCAGCTGTTTGCAAATCCCAGCATGTGGTCTGGACTTTGCACTCAGCTGCATAGTCTTCGCATGGGCTACTGGGAGCTGAATACAATATAATTAGCTGCTCCCATGGAGAACACAGTGTGCGGTCCCTGCTATGTCTCTCCAGCTGAACAATGGATTTTATGCTCACCTAAAAATAATCGTGTAAATGGGGCTTTACTTTTTCTCCCGTTCTCCCGCCGTAGTGGATGAGTATATTCAGTGTGCTCAATAAAAGACATGAACTTTACAAACGTTTCTGTATAATGGTGACTAAAGGCCCATTTAGACACAATGATTATTGCTCAAAATTCACTCAAAGCCATCATTTGAGCGATAATCATTGCGTATAAATGTGCCCATCTTTCACTTTTCTGCCAAGCGATGGATCTCCGCATGAAATCCATTGTTCAGCAGAACAGCTGATAAGACGCATGCTGTGTTCCACCCAGAGAGCACCGATAACAGCTGATTACATTGTCTCAGCTGTCAGCCCTGTGGTAGAACAAAGGGAATGTATTCAGAGAACAGTGGGTGGTCTGTTCCCTGAATACAAGCTCTTTGTGGCTCACACCCTACTAATTGGTACTAATAGGCATTAGTACCAAGTAGTAGTTTATGCATTAGATCGCTCAAAAGCCATCTTTTGAGCGATCCTCTTTGTGTGTTAATGCACCTTTAGATAAGTCAGACCACATTTTATTAGTAATCGGTACAGAAATCAAGGTCATTCCTTTCTCTTGCAAATGTAGAGATAACGGCCAGTTGGGTGGGAGTGAGGGGGTCATCTGGCCACTGCGGACACATTTTGGGAGATAAGTGTTTTGCTGCACGTCCTCTGATTCTATTTCCAGACTTGGTGAAGACTTGAACTTAACAAAATGTAGAAACTTTTTTTTTTTTTAAATTAAAATGTGTTTGTAAAGAAGAAAAAAAACAATAAAACAAAGGAAAAAAATCTTTTACCAAGAAAATTATTCATGAAAACTATACAAAATCATTCAAATTGAGATGCACCCCGCCTACATGACTGATATGATGCACACAGTGCTAGATCTCCACCACCACCCCCCACCCCCACTCCTCTATACAGCAGACATTCAATAAGCAGGAAACATGGGGTTAGAGAATAGTGAACATTAAGTGACAACATATTACTTGGGTAGTGATGTCACTGGTGCCTGAAAAGGGCCACAAGTAAAGGTCAGGCTGTTCAAGTATGGGACATTTGGCATGTTGATACATTATCAATTGCAATAAGTCTTGGGACAGGAAGTAACAGTGTGTAGGACCCCCTCTAGCCTGGTGAAGTGCAGCAACTCGGTGTGTGACTGATTCTACAAGTAAACGGAAGACGTCTGGAGGGATGTGGAGTTATGTCCTCTGGATAGCCACCCACAGCTCTATGCTATCTGAAGGTGTAGGACCTCAGGTGTCTATGGACCTCTCCATGCCATAAATGGATGATTGGGCTCATGTTAAGTGATTGTGCAGGAACTCTCCAGAATGCTCCTCGAATCAGTTCTGGACAACTTGGGGGCCCAATGGCATTATCCTGGTAGAATATTCCATCATTATGGGGGTACCTGACGTCTATGAAGGGCTGCAAATGGTCAACGAGCAATGAAATGTAGCAGGCACGGGTCAATAACGTGTTTAGATAAATAAATAAATCTTGGTATTTGTATAGCGCCAACTTATTACGCAGCGCTTTCAGGTAATTATTACTTAATTACCCCCCACCAAACTGGGTTCTCATTTTACCGACCTCAGAAGGATGGAAGGCTGAGTCAACCTTGAGCCGGCTACCTGACGCATGTGGGGATCGAACTTGCAACCTTCAGGTCGTAGGCGAGAGCTTACACTCTGCGCCACACGAGGCTCATGGACCAGTGGACCCAACTCATGCCATGAGAATGCAACCAACACCAGTGTGAAACCACTAAGCCTGCACAGTGCCTTGTGGACAACTAGGGTCTGTACCACATATGAACCCTACCATTAGCCAGAAACAATTGCTACCGTCACTAATTGGACCATGCAACAATCCTCCATGGTCCAGTTAGCAACCGCACAAGGCCAGGTGAGGCTCTATTGATGATCCCTGAAAGCTGCATCGGAGGATTGCTACCTTACTGAAGTGATGGCAGATGTTTTTGCCTTACATCGCCGTGAGAACATACGTTGGCGAGTGCGATATTGGGCCGAGTTTCTTGGCCCAGTGTCGCGCTTGCACATGTGTAGGTATCCTAACAGACACTCTGGTGGGTCTTCTGCTCCCATATCCCATGGAAGCTGAAGGACACTGCAGAATATGTTGCTCCAGCATTGGAAGTAGGTGTGATTTGTGCCGGAGTCATTTGTCTGTTCACATGAAGAGTTCTAGCCAAAAGCCACTGGTCCCAACCATTAAGTATCTGCGTGGCCACTGTGCTGCCCACAGTAGGTGGTAATGCCGCCTTTGACATATTTCCGGTACAGACGTGACACTGGATCAAGAAATGTTAAATGGCCACAGAACTTCAGAAATGGATTGTCCCATCCGTCTGGCACCCACTATCTGGCGATAGTTCACGCTGCCTTGCCATGACATGCTGGTCAGTGTTCTTCCCCACTCCCAAGAGAACAACTTATACAGGTGTGGGCATTCATTCCCAATATGTCATTTTACATACTGCTATTCCATGACTTTTGTCACTTCAGTGTATGTAGACTATCCTACTGTGAATGATAAGAATATTAGATGTTACCAATGAGATCAGCAACTACCAGTTGCTATTATACAAGTCTGGGAACTTCGCTGTGGTAATTAATATTCCGAATTATATAGTACACATCTCAGCTACCTTTCATCAAAGAAAGTGGGAGCATCACTTCAATCGCAGATTGAATAACGTGAATGCCTCTTCAACATGTGGTTTTCTAACGGCTGAATAATCTATTACAGTGACAACTACATGCCCCCATAACGGTGTCAGCAGCTTCCCCCTACATGCCGTACCAAATAGAAGTACAGTGCCAGCTACAATAGCCCTATAACAGTCGTCAAGAATCAGCTGCAATACCCCTCCATACAGTGACATCCATGATGCTCACCATAATTGTGGCCAGAAGCTTCCAGAATTAGCCACAGTGTCTCCCTTACATGACTAGCCTCCATGCCCCCGAAATACACTATCCTACCAAATGTAATTTGACAGATGAGCAGGAATCAGAAGTAGTATTTATTTCCATATGTCACTAGATAGTTGGGCCTCCTTCGGCCCTAATGACATCGGATAATCCGTGGCATACTTTATACTAACGTCTGATACTCTTCAGCTGGTATTACCCTCCATTCATCCTGCAAACATTTGGCAAGTTCTCTCAAAGAAGACAAGATGACACATCTAGAGTGGTGCAAGGAGAATTGTCATTGGACAGTTGAGCAATGGAAGAACGTTTTATGGAGTGACGAATTACACTACTTCATCTTCAAATCAGATGGATGTCCCTGCCTTTAGCCTGAATGTGCTGTGCCAATAGTTAGGTGCAGCAGAGGTTCCATCGTGGTCTCGGGATGTTTTACATGTCATGGTCTCAGCCCGTTAATTGTAGTGACAAGAACCATGAACACCTTGATACTCTATCTAGACAATAATGTGCTGCCAACAATGTGCCAATACTCTAGGAATGGTCAGCAATATTTCCAACAAGACCCGACCTGAACATCTTTGGGAAGAACTGGAAGGTTGAGTCACGAAATATGAACAGCATCCACCTTCTTTGAGAGAACTCACTAAACATTTGCAGGATGATTGGAGGGAAATACCAGCTTAAGTGTATCAGATGTTAGTAGAAAGTATGTCACAGAGAGTATCCAATGTCATTAGGGTCAAAGAAGCCCCACTAAGTATTAACATATGGAAATAAATACTACTCTTGGTAGGATAGCGTATAATCAGCCATGGTGAGTACTCAGAGAGTTAATGCCACCAAAAAGGCATGGCCTTAATATTTTCAACCTCAGTTTGCCCCAAAATACAGCAGCCATGAAGAGTTCCATAAACCCATGATTGTAGCAACTCATCAATAGGAGTCATCGGCTCTATGTAGAATGGGGGGCTTATTATGGTCTCATTAGTTCTGTGCACAGACATCTATAGTATACGGCTACTGAGCTCAACGCGGAGTAACGTGATCGGCAAATGGGAGGTAATGCCTTTACAGGATGTGCCGCATTGTTGCTTTCATGTACCAAGGGGACAGAGCAGACATCGTAGCCAACTTTTGAAACTTTGTTCTATTGGTTAAGTTACTTCAGTCTTTCCCATACCAAACATTTACACAGCTTTTTTGGTGAGCGGACAACCCCTTTAATTTCCACTTAAAGCGACCCTCCAGTTTCTGTGTCGGGGCAGGGTGTTATTATATTACCTGCAGTTCTTTTTTGCCACCCATCCAATCCGTTGGTTTCGGGCCCTATCTATCTAACGGCAGTTTTCTATCAGCCCAGGGGCTCAGAGGGATCTATGGGGGCTGCGTAATAACATACATATTTACTGCATATTTTAAACCCCCGTAGCCTATAATGGCCGTATTACATATTCAAATAGGACATGCTGCTTTTTTTTTACGCTCGTAATATGCGCACGTAAAAAATGCAGGTCGAAATGGTAAATCAGTGGGCCTTTAGCACTGTGTATCACGTGTGCAAAAAATATGCAGGCTACGTACGCTCATGTAAGTGCAACTCTTTTAAGAGTTGTCCAACATTAGACAAATATGGCTGATTTCTTTCCCCAACAGCACCACACCTGTTCACAGGTTGTACTTGGTATTACAGCTCATCCCCATTCACTTCAATGGAGCCGAGCTGCAATGCCAGATACAACCCTTGACAGGAGCAGCGCTGATTTTGTACTTTGGATTAATGGGAAAGCTGGTTTACCTGCAGTCCTAGGTAGGACTATTACTTGCTCCATTTAATATCCCCAGGTGCTATCCCACTCAGCTCTGCTACATCTACTTATCTATCTTTATATCTCTCGTGAAGGAAGACCGGAATTTCTCTTGCATTGTCTCCAGCCTCTCAGTGCTTCTCACGCTCCGTCGCAGCGATGCCAAGAGAAGCCTCTTTAGTGCACATCTCATTTGTGTATTCATTGGTGAACGGCTAATGTAACATTTAGATTACACAACGGTTCTGATTACATTTGCATGCGTTATAGATGCATCTGGTGGAAGCGGGTCCAAGCGGGGCATGCGGCAGTCTCGCTGGCTGAATCTGCATAGTGAGACAGTGGGGAAGCTGTGCTGAACACATCAGCCTCTGCAATTTACCATCACAGTGCGGCCTTTGTAATCTCATCCTGGAAGTAAATTCAGTAATGATTTAATGATTAAGCAAAGTGAAAGTCGTCATTAATATCGATCTCATAGGAATTCGCTCACAATATGAAACGTTGCCGGATCAGCTCCATTTCACAGGGACACTTAAAAACATAATGAAATATGGAACAGAACAAGCTGTACCGTCCAAAGCATTATATAAGATGCAGCACATAACTACACTTGGCATATATACGCACCGCAGTGGGAAATTATCTATTTCATATCTGTCTATCCCATATATATTTATCTAAATCTATTTCATATGTATCCCAAATCTATTTATCTATCTCATATCTATCTATCTATCTATCTATCTATCTATCTATCTATCTATCTATCTATCTATCTATCTATCTATCTATCTCCTATCTATCTATCTATCTATCTATCTAATATCTATCTATCTATCTATCTATCTAATATCTATCTATCTATCTATCTATCTATCTATCTATCTATCTCATATCTATCTATCTATCTCATATCTATCTATCTATCTATCTATCTATCTATCTCATATCTATCTATCTCATATCTATCTATCTCATATCTATCTCATATCTATCTATCTATCTATCTATCTATCTATCTATCTATCTAATATCTATCTATCTAAATCTATCTCATATCTATTTATCTATCGTTTATCTATTTATCTATCTCATATCTATCTGTCTAATATCTTTATGTAATATCTCTATTTATCTAAGTATATTTCATATCTATTTATCTATTGTATATCTAGCTTTCTATCTATCTTATATCTATCTAGCTAGCTAGCTATTGTCTATCTATCTTATATCTATCTAGCTATCTATCTATTGTCTATCTATCTAGCTCTCTATCTATTGTCTATCTATCTATCTATCTCCTATCTATCTATCTATCTATCTATCTCATATCTATCTATCTATCTATCTATCTATCTCTCTATCTCATATCTATATATCTCATATCCATCTATCTATCTATCTATCTATCTATCTATCTATCTATCTATCTATCTATCTATCTATCTATCTATCTCATATCTATCTATCTATCTATCTATCTATCTATCTATCTATCTATCTATCTATCTCTCTATCTCATATCTATATATCTCATATCCATCTATCTATCTATCTATCTATCTATCTATCTATCGGCTGGTTTAGACACAACGATTCTCGCACAGAAATTGCTCAAAGCCCTTTTTAAAGTGAAAATCGTTGTGTCTAACTGCACTGACATCGTATCTAATATCTCTCTATCTAATATCTATTTATCTAAATCTATCTCATATCTATTTATCGTATATCTATTTATCTATCTCATATCTATCATATATCTATCTATCTCTCGTATCTATCTATCTATCTCTATCTCATATCTATCTCATATCTATCTATCTCTCTATCTCATATCTATCAATCTATCTATCTCATATCTATCTATCTATTTATCTCGTATCTATCTATCTATCTATCTCCTATCTATCTCATATCTATCTATCTCATATCTATCTATCTCCTATCTATCTATCTATCTATCTATCTATCTCATATCTTTCTATCTAATATCTATCTATCTCATATCCATCTATTTATCTCTCACATATCTATCTATCTATCTATCTTTATAAAATTCAAAGAAGATTTTTTGGCAGGAGTAAATACACAATGATATTCCCAAAGCAACTGGAAAAGAGAGATTGAGGGATATGAACAAACCCAGGGCAGGGGCAATAGCTCTACCATATGTATCTAACCATTGATCGCATGTCTAATTTTATCTACAGGGTGGTCAAAACGTACAGAGACACCTGAATAAATGGAAAACTGTGGTTGGGAGTGCCATCCTGTGTGTGGCGTAGTGCTAAAGGGAAGGAGGCAAATTCCAGAGGTTGATGGTGTCCAACATGGCGGCTCTCTTGAAAGTCACCATGGGGGAGATGTTCCTCCTTTCACCGTTTGGCATCCTGCAATGCGATTGCATGGTACCAGAAGGTTCCCATGGCAGCCAATTACATATTCAAGTCCTCTTGAGGGACTTACAGAGAATGTCAAAAAAGTTCGATAAAGTTTAATAAAAAAAAACAAAACTCCTGTTTTCAAAAATAAGCACTCCCCCCCCCCCCCCCCACAAAGACCCTATTTAAATGGTTAAAATCCTATTTTTTAAAAGCAAAACATAATAGGTATTACCGTGTTCACAATGACCCAAACGATCACACATGGTGACACTGCAAGCAGTATTTAAAAAAGTAATTTCAGAATACCAGGCTGGTCATAGAACTGCTGCAGGCTACATTTCACTGCTTGGTGACCATTTGCAGCCCTTCGTGGACTTCATGTACCCCTACTGGATTTCGGTCTTAGGTCACAAGTGACTTTTCCACCAGAGACATCAATGAAAGTGCGACTGTGACCTGAGTTTTCTGTGTTTTAAGCCTTTCCAATCCACTGTCTGACATCTGAAGACATTCTGATTGAAGGCTGTACAGCTCCGATGTCGGAAGACGTCCGGCAGGGTATTCTTACTGCATATTACTGGCCGCTCTATTGTCGGAGGCCTCTCCAGCATGTCCCATACGATAGTACTGGCTCTAGCCAGCAGATGGCGCCATTGCATAATGGCAGAAAGCGGAAGCCCCCTAGGAAACCCTGAATTCAAAATTAGATTGCAGAGGATTAAAAGAAAAATTATAGCTCTGAAACAGCAAGTTGCAGACAAGTCGCACAAACTATTTTGTTGTGCTACTTTTCTGAGACTTGATGTTGCGCAACACATATTGCCATGATATCCCTGGCCTTAGGGCCCTTTTACACGGAACAACTATCTTTCAAGAAATCATTGGATCGTGCGAATTTGAACGATAATCATTCAGTGTAAATACGGCCAACGACTGGATGACGAACGATGGACCATTACTGCAGATTGGTCAATTTGAGAGACACCTAGCTGCTGTTAAAACAATTCACAAAGCCCCACTGACGTGTGTCGTCATTAGAGATGAGCGAGCATACTCGCTAAGGACAATTACTCAAGCGAGCATTGTCCTTAGCGAGTACCTGCCCGCTCAGAAGAAAAGATTCGGGGGGGGGGGGGGCGGGGAGCGGCGGGGAAAGCAGGGGGGAACGGAGGGGAGATCTCTCTCTCCCTCTCTCACCCCTGCTCACTCCCGCAACTCACCGCTCACCCGCGTTAGCACCCAAATCTTTTCTTCCGAGCGGGCAGGTACTCGCCTAGGACAATACTCGCTCGAGTAATTGTCCTTAGCGAGTATGCTCGCTCATCTCTAGTCGTCATATATTATGGCATCGTCGGGGGTTATGGGCTTTAGGGATGTGCTCCACCCAAACAATCCCCACATCTTTTTGTGACTTCATCATTCAATGTCAGAACATGAACACCAGTGACATCATCATATGCCGATTGATAGATTACAAAGCCAATCAGATCTCACCACTCACAGGAGCCCAATAGGGATTTAATCCGGAGTATACTATCTACATGTCTACAAGCTGCCGGCTGAGTGTGATGACAGAACGGCCTCAGTAATGGTCCGTGAAGTATATCTAATAATCAGACAATGTAATTGGGACAGATAGACGCAAAAGCTGTTTTTAACTTACCCTTCACATTAATTGTAACCAACAATAATAAAAGTTAAGTTTTAATAGTTACAGGGAATGTAGGAGGGCCAGTAGGCCTAATGGACGATATACGAAAAGTACATGTGTACATGTTGGCACCAGGCTCTTTTGGAGTCAATTGAAACCTGTATCTATATTTTCGTGCACTTCTGCGGGTGACAGCGCGGGATCAGGAGGGCTGGTGAGGATAAAAAGGTAATCCCCGTCACCTCTGCCTGTGCACTATAACTTAGTTTATGGTGCAGGTTCCCTTTAAAGGGGTTTTCCAGGCAGTAGTAGCTGTCAGTGGCAGGCTACACCGGGATTGGAGTGGAAGCTGCTGCTCTGACCCCTGTGTAGTGGCTGGTGCTCAAACTTTGCAGTCGCAGCTGTCATTGAAATCAATGGGACCCCAGCCTGCAATTATCACACTACACAGGGGTCAGAGCAGCGGCTTCCACTCCACCCCGATGTAGCCCGCCACTGACAGCCGTTCCTGCATGGAAAACCCCTTTAACCCCTTAAGGACCAGGTTGTTTTGTACCTTAAGGACCAGACACTTTTTAGGGATTTTACCCATGTGGCGGTTTTACTGCTCCATTTTTTTTCCTTTAGCTACCAAAATAATTTTTGCTGCGTTTTTTTTCCCGTGACATATAGGACTATTTTTTTAATATCTTTTTCACTGACTTTTTTTTTTCGTTTTTTAGTTTTATTGGGGGTAAAATGCTAAAAAAAATGATTTTTTTAAACATTTATAGTATTTTTTTTAAATTATTTTTATATTTACACTAAAATAAAGTATGGAAATGGGTTCCTCTATTTATTTTAGACGTTTTGATATATAGTATGTATGGTTTTGGTTTACAGGGCGCATACGGCGACGGTTTTTGTTGACGTCTGCTTTGTGTTATTTTCTTTCTTATGTATGTATTATTGTTTTATTCTGTTATTTTGTTTTACTTATGTATGTAATTATGTTTTTTTTACTATCTATGTCCCCCATGACGTCATATAAGACCTCTGGGGGACATTCACTTTTTTTTTTTTTCTTTATTTGACACTTTCACACTGTAGCTGGGGCGTCCATAGGAGCCCTAATTATAGGGGAAAGCAACCCCTGTGGTGACATTAGTCACTTGCAGAGCTGCCAGGGTCTAAGTCTGACCCTGCAGCTCTGCATAGCAGGGAATCCCGGGAGCTCACATGACCCCCCCCCCCCCACCCGCCTCACTAACAGCTGATAACCCGTTCCTGCCTCTGACTGAACCCGTTCCTGCCTCTCTCTGACTGATTGCAGAGGCAGGAGGCTTAGAGCACCGCCATGTTTTTACTATCGGTGGTCCTCTAAGCCCAGGACCAGCCGCCGTATATATACAGTGGCTGGTCCTAAATGGGTTAAGTACCAATCTCCCATTTATCTCTTCCTTACCTGCCAGAGTGTTCAATCAGCTACTTTTAAGGCTGACGGAAAATGTCACGTTCTTTCCATCTGCACTCCGCAGCTGTTTTATGACAACTGGTAGTGGCGCAGTAGCTTTACCTGCAGTACTATGTAACTTTTTGTACTTGTAAACTAAGCACAGTATTGTAATGCGGCCATACTAAATAGCAAATTCATCTCTGCTACATCTGTAGGCTTATTGTTGACAAAGTTATTTGCTTTTACTTTTTGGATGCATAATTCACTATGGGAAAATAATATCCCCACAACAGATGCTAGAGGCAATGTATCTCTCTGGTAGAAGGGACCTGAGCTGCCGCCGCTGCACCTTCACTTCCGAGCACTGCTTTATATGCACTATGAAGAACGGCGCACGTCGACCCAGATAAAATATCATACTGCGAGCTGGCTGAACATATGGTCTCTCTGGTGTCCGTGGAACTGGATCAGTAAAATAATACCGCACTTCATATTCCTGTAAGGACGAGGCGTTATGTCATATTCATAAAACTGCTACAAATTCTCTTGATTTTATAACACTAAATACAATGTATCTATACTGTCCACATCAACCAATCAGAGCTCAGTTTTCATTTTTTTAACCCCTTCCCACAATCTGATGTAAAGATGCCATTTAAGGCCCCCTGTCCACGGCCATTGCGAAATATTGCCGCGGGGGAGCAGGGGGGAGAGCTGTTAGTTCTCTGCAGTGAGCCTATCTGACAGATAGGCTCATTGCGGAGAACCGTGGCATGCCGCGATTTAGATCCCTCGAGCGGAGAATCGCTATTATTCTCCGCTCATGGACGCCGCGGCTGCCGGATTAACGCAACGAACAATCGCCCGTGGACAGGAGGCCTAACCTTTAGAGTACAACAATCAATGTTCATTGTGTTGCTGACCAAAATAGTTCTCCAATTTTTAACCTGGACCTGTCACCAGGTTCTCGCTCCTCGAAGCATGGGCAGCATGAATCGGGGTCAGATATGCCCATCCGGCCCATGTATGTATGTTTTATTCTGAAATTCTGCTGCATTGCACACAAAAACATACTTAGAAGTTTGATTTGAAGTTCTCGGAGCTCTTGAGTCAAAACAGGTCGGCCGTGCCAGGCTCTGCCCGCCTGTGTCATCAAGACTGGCTGCCCTCTCAGTATACACAGGTAGGGAGAGGAGCTGTTACTCTTTATGCTGCGGGCGGAGAGAGCCCGATGTGGTCCACCTCTTTAACTCAAGAGCTCCAAGTCAAACTTGGCAGTGCTCTAGGTGCTCCGAGTGGCAGTAGAGAAAATCAAAGCTGCCCGTGGACTTCACTTCAAATTCATGCTTAAAACTTCTCCTCAGCACTGCATCCAGCACTTACTCACTTTCTATGTTAGAACCGACAGAGGAATAAGTCTCCAAGCAGCTTTCTTCTGCCCGCCCCACCACCTGCTCCAGCGACTCTCTCCCCTCTCACCTCTTCCGGTCCCTTTTCACAGGTCTCTCACTCACCTCACCACAATTTGCAACTTCTCCCTAACCTCTGGCAACTTTCCCTCCTCATTTTAAACACTCCATCATATCCCCTCTGCTTAAAAAAACAACCCTTCACCCGACCGATGTCGCCAACTACTGACCCATCTCAAACCTCCCGTTCATCTCCAAATTACTAGAACGCCTGGTCTACTCCCACCTCACACGCGTTCTCTCTGATAACTCCCTCCTCAACCCCCTCCAGTCTGGTTTCCACTTTCTACACTCGACTGAAACCGCCCTCACAAAAGTATCAAATGACGTGATGACGGCAAATTCGAGAGGTGACTACTCCCTACTAATCCTCCTTGACCTCTCTGCTGCACTTGATACTGTCGACCATGACCTCCTTCTCACTGTGCTCCACTCTATTGGTCTAAAGGACACTGCTCTCTCCTGGTTCTCATCCTACCTCTCTGACCGCTCCTTTAGTGTCTCCTTTGCTGGCTCTATCTCCTCTTCACTTCCTCTCGCTGTCAGGGTTCCACAGGGCTCGGTCCTTGGTCCCCTTCTCTTCTCTATCTACACATCCCCAATTGGACAAACCATCCACAAATTTGGCCTCCCTCCACCAATGGTTTAGATCCCTGAACCATTCCTCTAAAATATCACCGACTGTCTGTTTGCTGTCTCTAATACTTTGTCCTCCCATTTTCTCAAACTTAACCACTCTAAAACAGACCTTGTCTTTCCGCCTTTCAACCAACCTCCCCTCAATATCTCCATTCCAGTGTATGGCACCACCATAACCCCCAGACAGCACACCCGCTGTCTTGGGGTCACACTGGACTCTGACCTCTCCTTTATCCCCCACATCCAATCTCTAGCCCAAACATGCCACATGCACCTCAGAAATACCGCTAAAATCTGTCCGTTCCTCACCACGGACACGCTAAA